>NW_027315801.1:18953963-19106463 GCF_026437365.1 Eucyclogobius newberryi | reverse complement strand
TTAGAGCGCATGAAAGTCTGTCTGAATTGTCTGTCTGTGTTTTCTTGTTGTTGTGCTACATATTGATTTGAGATATATATATATATATATATATATATATATATATATTCATTACCCGTACCAACCGGTTATTTATCTTAACGAAAGGTATTTATATAATGTATTTATACAACAATAATTAACATCACGTAGTCTCTTGAAACTAGCTGTTTTGGGATGGTGTAATGTCTGTATCTTTGTGTTTTTTACTGTTTTTACTGTTTTGTTTCCCAGAGCTGGATTTTATCAAAAACTATGCAGAAGTCCATTGTATTACAGCTTCGACTTTGCACAGCAGGTACTATTTATTACACATCATTTACTTAACTTCACTTTATCAAATGTACAATAAAGTGCAAAAGCAGAATAGCAATTATAGATTGCTATAGATGTTGGTATTATTTTGTCTTACGGTAGCTGTTTTTATTTTATCTTTATTTTCCCCCTCCATTCCTTATTGAGAAATGAGAGGTTCTGTGTATAGATGTTGTTTATAAGAGTTCTTATATTAAGAGTATTTTTTTAACTTCCTATAAGTTATCTGTCCTTTTCCTCTGTATCAACCTGCGTTGCAACAATGAAATTTATCCATGTGTGGACAATAAAGGAATATCTTAATTTATCAAATGTCACATGTCTTAATCTAATCTAATTCCTTCGCTCTCTCCCTCTGTCTTTTAAAGATACTTTCCCTCAAACCCTCTGCAGCCAGTCAGCACGGAGAGGCGCGCTGACCCCGCGCGCGCCGGGTCAGCACAGAGCGACGCGCGCCGGGGCAGCGCGCAGCTTCCAAAGATCAAGAGTTATCAGCACTTCAGGTATTTATATTGAAACTCTCACATTGTGTTGAAAAAAAATAGTTCATGAGTGTTTTATGTGAAATAATTAGCCATTTCTTAAATGTCCTGTTATTTGCTTACAGCTTTGATGCCAAGAGACCAGGTGTGGTGCTTGCAAAAAGTCACTGTGAAGCAGAACCTGTGGAATTTCAGCTACTACGCAATTCAGCTGATCTGCCTCCGGTTGACAATCTCCATGTCCTGGTCCCACCTGGACTGAACTTTGACAGGCAGACCTATCTGCATGAAAAAAATCAGACCTTTCTGTACTGACGAGGCAAAAGGCATCACATGCCCAGCGCCAAGAGTCACAGCACAGAAGAGGATGAGGCTGTGATCTCTGATGTAATTGGACTCTGATGGTGTACATATCATATCTATTATCTCATTAATTAATACATTTTTATGATCTACATATCACCACTTCCTATTGCACTATATAACTGTATACCTTTATATTTCATTATGTACATATCATGCCGTTTAGTGCTCAGTGTTCAATGTTTTGCTGTTTGTGTTGCACTGATTCACCTGTGAATTCTGTTTATCGACAAATGGCAATAAACCTTATTCCGATTCTGATTCTGATTCTTGGATTATAAAAGGCCCTGAATAGCATCAAAGTATTTCCATTTCAATATAGTAACTTCTAATTCTGATTCAAGTCCAGTTCACATCAATAACACTCCTCTTGAGTCTTTAGTGACAGCTGTAGGGGGAAGGTGCTGTCAGTGTGACAGAGGGGAGGGCTTATCTCAATGAGATGCAAATGAGCCCCCCTGTGACTCTGGGCTCACTCAGGTGAGAATCTTTAGAGGTTTTCTCAGTAAAAGGTTTTGAGAGTTTTATACATTCAAATGACCACAACTTACTCAAATATTATCAGATGTGCATGAGTGAGACATCATTGGATAGCTTTGAGTTCACACTGGGAATAACTGTAACTGGTTTATCCACGGTCAGTCACATATCACAAGGACTGAAAAACATCATGGATTTGAGTGAAGCACAAAACACTTAATCTGAGGTGAGAGGATAGATGCCAAATGAGTTCCTTTGTTCCACATGTGTCACGGAAACAAACATCTAATTCCACGTTTTGAGTTTGACTGAAAGTATGACACAGGGCGACCTGACCAGACTCACTCTTCATAAAGTGTGTATTCTTGGATGATACCTTGACCAGGATCTTCTTTCGGAGCATCTCAGGAGAGGGCAGGTGTCCCAGCTCATCCACTTTGATGCTGGACAGGTCCAGTTTGTCCCCCAGGATGTCCACCAGGTACTGTGCCATCTTCTTCTGCTGAGGAACTGTGCAGTGGTTTTCTATGGACAGGATGACCGGGTAACTGCAAGACAAAAACAACAACCGACTAAAGAAAACTTTCTGGACATATTTGTTATTGCGTACTGGAAAAAGCACCCAACATTCTGAATGGAGGAAGAAGAATGTGGCAGAATCCTTGGCTTCAGCAGTGGGGAGTGTCTGACCTGTGTCTTAGTTATGATACCAATTGATTTTGTCATCCTGCTGCCTTTTGGGCCCGACCGCAAGTGCCTTTGTCGGTGCAGAACGTTTTGTCGACATTGTGGGTTTTAGAGAAACTTGAAATTGTATAATTATATATATATATATATATATATATATATATATATATATATATATATATATATATATATATATATATATATATATATATATATATATATATATATATATATATATATATATATATATATATATATATATATATATATATATATTTATATTTATATTTATATATTTATATTTATTCATGGTGGAGTGGATAGCACATGGGACCGCCACATGGGACTGCCTATGGCCCAGAAGAAAAAAAAAAAGAAAACAATAGGAACTTATTTTGGCTCCTTTTTGTTTGACTAGATTTGAAATGAACTCACTCGTGTTTGACAAAGGCGTATTTGTTGATGGTCTCGATGACGTCTTTGAAGAGGATTTTTGAGGTGAGGGTGTATCCGTGATGTACGATTGGATCTCCGTCCGGCCCGTCCCAACAGTCCACTGCAAAGCATCAAGAAATGAACAACTTTACAGGTGGATTATATAACAACATGGTCGAGGGCGAGACACCTGTCGCCAAGGAGATGATATGCAGAGTATGTAAAGGTGCTGTACACAATGTTCACTTTTGTTTTGAAATGTGAAAAAGAACAAGTCCATTTACCCATTTGTTTGCATGTAATAAAAGTCAAATCTGTTTTACCCAATAGAGATGTATTGTTAAAGTAACTACTCGGATGAAAATGAAACCACCGCGTTTTCTCTATGTATAAATATATAAATACAAAGCATTCTATTCTCCAAGAAGCAGGAAGTGCTCTGTTAGCATGTCAATGTTTATTAGCTTCACCCGGGATGGCACAAGTCTCTGGGCCCAGACACTAGTAGGGCCAGTGCTTCCGAAGAGTGCAGACGCTTTCTCGCTCGCTCCAGCTTGCTATCACTGCTTTCCTTATTTATTTTGCTTTTTAATTAGTTTTTGTCGTCCAAAATTTTTTTCTTATGACTTTTTCAAGTAAACCAAGGATTTTGAGATTTGCGCCACAGTTTCTGAGATAACCTGTTTAAGAGAAATGGCCTCCACCTATGCAGAGGTGGAGTGAGGGTGAAGAGGTGGAGTGAGGGTGCTGACAGAGAACCTGCTCCACGCTCTGAGGCATTGGACTAGGCCTGGACAGGTCCCTGAGCAGATAGTTAAAGAAGAGAGAAATGAGTTAAGAATTCCTGCTCCACATTCACCTCCACCACCTCCAGCAAAGGACTCATCAGCAACAGCACCACAAAAATCTTCAAAGGCCTTGGACACATCTGTGACAGGCCCAACAACATCCCTGTCATCGCCCCTGCCTTCAGACCAGCCCTGGGTTCCCCCTGCAACATCTACTCCCACTACAGATTCCTCACTCTCCTTCTCATCTCCACCCTCACCCATGGGCCTTCCCAGCCATTTTGAAAGTCTGATCAAATCAGGCATTAAGATGGCTCCACTCATGCCCAATATAGACCTCGCGCAGCTGACGTCAGAGTGTGACGTCACACATGCATCCGGACGGCAAAACAACCCAGCAAGCGTGGCTTTTCACTGAACTTTTGCGTCTCTATTCAGATCTATTCACCTCAAACACAACTACGAAAATATGGTAATCTCGTGCTCAGCGTATGGATGTAACAATCGACAGGGAAAGAAAGACCCAGAAAGGCGAGCGAGATGGGTGACTGCGGTGAAGAGAAAAGTCTGGAATCACTTCCCGAACAATCCGTATTTTGAGCCAAAAGCTATTGTATTGAACTGTAACAGGCCTGAAATTAAAGATGGATTGTGTTAAGCATGGAAAGATTTGGCTTAATGCTAAATCTTTACATGCTTGCAATTTTCCATTTTTTTATATCAGAAAGTGACTGATGACCGTCTACACATCTGTATTTTTCAGGTAAAAAAGTGATGACCCCCTGTCACCCGCCTATGTGACATCAATTTTCTCTTTTGTGTCCTCACCGGAAAAGAGGAAACCCACACGAACACTGGAGACATTTGAGAGAAGACAGCAGTGTAAACAGAGGAGAAAAGAAGAGGCTGACGGGAGCTGCTGTTGATCAATTAAAAAAAATGTATAAATATAAAAATGGTGCGTCAGTGCCACTTTCTGAATAAATTAAAACAAATTAATTGAAATTTAACTCACCGTCGATATGATTAAAAACAATGGCTTATTCCGCACTTTAAACAGCTGGACTCCACTAACCCATCCTGACACGAAATAATTGTACGCGTCTAAACTTTTGTAAACTTTCATTGCTTTTCCTGTGAAGTGAGGAATGACGATTAACTAAGTAATTGTACAGTCCTGGTACGCGAAGTCCGGGATGTCGGATGGACGGCAGTCTTGAATTTACGTGGATAAACTTGCAGGCAAATTAAAGGGGTCCTGCACTCCGACAAGTGAACTTTTGGCAACATATTGTTTCTTTAAGTCACCATCTAAATGCTCAACATATTTTGATAATGTCGGGTTGGACAAATGACCGCTCATTTTGGATACAATCTGTGTAATTGGGCTCTTGCTGTAGTGTTCAGGTGTAAGCGTGCACTTGTTTTGCCGTCTGGCCAAACAAGTCACGTGACTGCACGAGGTCTATAGCAAGATTAAGGGTTATGTCAACAAAAGCCCAACCACCCATCCCTTCTCGTCTTTCACCTGGTCCCAAACTCTCCCCGGCTACAAAAGCCCCACCACCCATCCCCCTCATCTTTCACCTGGTATCTCCCGTAGCTATGGTGCACTGGGTCTCAGCGTTGCCAGGACTTATTGTCATATTAAAAATCAAACCAACCCGGGGCCCTATGTAAAAATAGCCCCCCTAGTGCTATTTGTAGTCACATCACACAGATGGGAAAACAAATTGCGAGTCAGGCGGCCCAATCTGAGAAATATGATTCATATTCCCTGTGAAAAGATAAGGCCCAGCCCCACTGAAACTAGTCTGAAACTTGCTGTGCTAAATGTCAGATCCTTATGTAACAAATCACTCTTAATTAATAATTTTATCTCTTCTTATAATCTTGATCTTATGTTTTTAACTGAAACATGGCTTGACAAAAACACAGGAAATGTAGTTCTGATAGAATCTGCTCCACCCAACTTTAAGTTTGAATCTGAAACACTAGAAAACAAAAAAGGGGGAGGAGTCTGTGCTGTATTTAGATTTAATAATTAGCCGAAGGGTGCACGTGGCAAAGGCGGTTAGCGCTCTTGCCTCCCAAGAAGGAGATCATAGGTTTGATTCCCGGACCAGACCAACATCACATGATCTCTCTGGGTGGAGTCCGCATGTTCTCCCCGTGTTACCGTGGGTTCTCTCCAGGTTCTCCGGGTTCCTCCCACCGTCCAAAGACATGCATGTGTTAGGCAAAATTGGTGACTCTAAATTGGCTCTAGTGAATGAATGTGAGAGTGAATAGCTGTCTGTAATGTCTATGTCTCTATGTTGGCCCTGCGATGAGTTGGCCGCTGTCCAGCATGTACCCCGCCTAAGGCCCGAAGTCACTGGGATAGGCTCCAGTCACCCGCGACCCCAAAAGGGAACAAGCGGTAGAAAATGGATGGATGGATGGAATTACCCGAAGGTTGTTTTTTGGGGTGTTTTCATCATTTGAGTATGTATCCTTTAAAATTGAGCTAAAACAGTCTCCATCCATTCTCATCCAGCCTCTCCAATGTTTTATTGATGATTTTACTGAGATGTTTCAGTCGTATGCAGAGACTTTGATGGTTTGGTCATTACAGGTGATTTTAATGTGCATGTTGATAATATTTGTGACAGAAACGCTAAAGAGCTTGATGCTGTCCTTGAAACTTTCAGTCTTACTCAGCATGTGAGAGGCCCCACCCACAGCTGAGTGACCCCACCCACAGCAGAGTGGCTCCACCCACAGCAGAGTGGCTCCACCCACAGCAGAGTGGCTCCACCCACAGCAGAGGGCACACTCTAGATCTCATCATTACAAAGGGGGTAAATATTTCAAATGTCAATGTGGTTGATGCTGCTCTGTCTGATCATTTCTGTGTCTTCTTTGACCTGTCTGTTTTTCCCAAACCACCGGCTGGTCCTGCAGTTGTTCAGTGGCTGGTCCTGCATCAGTTCAGAGGAGAGACATAAAGGATTATCTTATCTTATCTTTATGGACATGATAAACTTTGAAAATGTCTCATGCTCTAATGTACATGATTTGTTGAACTCTGATACATCTAGTGTTTTGAATGTTCTGGACACCATTGCCCCTATGAAGGCTAAAATGGTTCAAAATAAGCAGAAGTTGCCATGGAGAAATGATGATTCGGTCAGGGCACAGAAAAGGGAGTGCCGCCGGGCCGAACGGAAATGGCGCAAGTCCAAGCTCCAGGTTAAAAAAGAGATTTACAAATAGAAGCTGAACATGTACAACCTCATTTTATGTAGAACTAGGGAAAGATATTTATCTGAAATAATTGGAAGCTGCAGTAACAACTGGCGTGTCCTGTTTGCCACAGTAACAGATGAACAAACCCTCCAGCTCAGCTGCCGTTAGAACTCATTTCCACATCCAAGTGTAATGAGTTTGCATTATTCTTTAATGACAAAGTTCAGGGCATTAAAAATGCTATAAATCCCACAATGCAAAAAATAACCCTAAAACCACCAAGACACTTAGAGCTGACTCACTTTGCACCAGTAACTGACAAAACTGTCCATGAGATCATCACCAGTCTGAGTTCATTTACAGCTGCCTCCATGTGTGACCCTCCAGATTTCTAAAGTCTGTGCTGAACAGTTTGTTAGCACCGCTCACTCACATAGTTAACATGTCGCTTCAATCTGGAACATTCCCAATGTCTTTGAAAACTGCGGTCATAAAACCTCTCCTAAAGAAGAGCAGTCTTGATGCTGCAGTACTGAGTCATGACCGGCCCATCTCTAATCTGCCATTTTGGGGCAAAGTCCTGTGAGTTGTTTACAACAGCTCACAGATATCCTCTTACTAAACAACTCATTTGATGTTTTTCAGTCAGGTTTTAGACCTCATCACAGCACTGAGACTGCTCTTGTCAAGGTTATGAATGACATCCGCCTGAACACTGACACGGGCAAAGCCTCAGTCTTAATTCTGTTAGATCTGAGTGCTGCTTTCGACACTGTCGATCATGGAACCCTCTTACAGAGACTAGAGGACTGAGTGGGCATCACTGGCACTGCCCTAAACTGGTTAAGGTCCTATCTGGAAGACAGGAAGTACTTTGTTGAAATTGGTAGCTGTGTCTCAGACCACATGACCCTGACCTGTGGAGTGCCCCAAGGGTCATTCCTGAGTCCCCTTCTGTTCAACCTCTACATGCTGCCGTTGGGTCAGTTGATACGTAGTGAAAATGTGTCCTATCACAATTATAAGATAAGATAAGATAGGATAAGATATTCCTTTATTGTCCCACATGGGGAAATTTCATTGATGCAACGTAGGTAGATACAGAGGTAGATACAGAAGAAAAGAACAGATAACTTATAGGAAATTTGAAAAACACTCTCAGTAGAAGATCTCTTATAAACAAAAACTCCTATAAATAAAACCTCCCATTTCCCAACCAGGGATGGGGAGAAATAATAAAGATAAAAATAAATAAATAAATACCATTGCATGTGATCACGACAGTAATTGCACAGTAGGACTAACAGTGTTTGTTATAAAGTGACAGCAGCAGGAAGGAAAGACCTGCGAAACCTCTCCTTCACACAGAGAGGGTGGATCAGTCTCTCACTGAAACTGCTCTCCAGAGCGGACAGAGTGTCCTGCAGGGGGCGACACTCATGGTCAAGCATAGATGTGAATCTAGCCAGGACCCTTCAGTCCCCCACCTCCTGCACCGAGTCCAGAGCGCAGCCCAGGACGGAGCTGGACTTCTTGATGACTTTGTCCAGTCTCTTCCTCTCCCTCTCTGTGATGCTGCTGCTCCAGCAGGCCACACCGTACAGGAGGGCTGATGCCACCACAGTGTCGTAGAAGGTCTTCAGGAGTGGCCCTGTCACTCCAAATGAGAGGTAGAGCCGACTCTGGCTCTTCCTGTACAGTGCGTCTGTGTTATGAGTCCAGTCCAGTTTGTGGTTCAGATGAACACCAGGTACTTGTATGAGTCCAAGTCTATTGGACTCATATATGCAAGTATATCGGCACTAAGCCTACTGTAAAGCCCAGGAAGAGCCTGACCAATAGCCAGGTTCTAACACTAAAGCTTTGGTCGAGTTTTGTCTGAGACAAATAGTTTAGTGAAAGCTAAATCTAGGGAGGGGCAGACGAGACTAGGTCCGTCGGTAAAGATACAAAGCGTCACATCAGGTGGAGGCGTCGACGAGAGAGTCGTCGTAAAAGAAACATACGCTCAGCACAGACGTGTGCAGTTCGCAGATAGCGCGCAGATCAATCTAAAAGTGATGTGTCCATCCCGGAGACACCTGTCCTGCTGCAATGTCAAATAAATATGGGAAGGAGTGTCTGGAATGCCTGCCAATGTGGTCCGATAAATTTGGATTTGGCTATGTGGTTTTTTTTTGTTTGTTTTTTAAATTTAGTTAATTTTATTGTATTTCTGTAATTTCTTTGTGATTTTAATGCATTTTTCCTGCTGTGTGAAGCACTTTGAATTGCCTTGTGTATGAAATGTGCTCTACAAATAAACTTGCCTTGCCTAGTGAAAAGTGCTTATAAACTCACCCCTTTGAAAATGTAGGATACTGGGAATACAGTCGGTGAGTGAGTGCTACATGTGGAGCTGCAGAGTTTAAAGAGTTGAAAAGAGTTTTAAAATGTTTCAAATGAAGTAGATCGTTTTTTAAGTCTGTGTAATCCCTCATTCGTCCAGGATCTTTCCATCTTAGAAAAAGTTACAGTTGTAGTCATCTGGGCAATTTTTTTAGTTTTAAAATATGTTTTTGAGGACTTCCGGCAGTGCTGTGCCTGAACGCGTTCATTGAACGAAACTTCATGAGCGCATTCATAATTTTGGTGAACGTGAACTGAACGAACGGTATTACTGCTGAAGAACGAAACTGTGAACGCGTTCATTCTGGTGTCTGTGAACGGCAAAATTCGTTCTTTTTATTTTCGTTCAATAAAGTGTCAGATTTCTAGAGACTTCCAGGCGAAAAACACTGTTAAGTTGCCCAAATAGAGCCTGTGTCGGCCAAGTGTGAGAGCTCCGAAGTTGTAGAGGCGATAGATCGCGGAGAGATTTTGCGCGTCGCACCACACTGCGCATGCGCATCAAAACAAAAAGCAGCATTGACGCGACCGCAGCGCGAAGTCAACAGAGCAGCAGGAGTCGCCCTTCTACGACCATTTACGTGAGTTTTATGATAAGGTCGGTGAGGATGGGAACAATCTACCATTTCTGTGCAAACTTTGCCCAGCAAGTTTTCCCTCATGTTTTTGAGAATATACTGTGGGGCTGAAAGGTGCTGCTGCTGCTGCTGCTAGTGTGGTCTGACAGGACAGCAACACATGGGGGAAGTCTGTCCCTTCAATGTGAATGTAAATCCTGGGTAAGGATTCAAAATTGGATATGAAGATGAAATCTGACACATATTTTCAGCATTAAACTAATAAAATAATTGCTGCCTGTAGTTGTATTTGGGCTGTGGAAATAATTTAGAACAATTATTGCATAATATTGAAAAAAAGAACTGAACTAGTTAATTTTTTGGAGCTGTGAAGGGTTAGTTCAAAATTTTGAATTATGAACTGAACTAGTTCATGTAGAAAGTGAACTTTCCCAACACTGACTTCCGTGTATAGCACACACTGAGTAGTCACCCTGCTGCCAATATATACCTTTAAACCTCTTTTTCACCTAAAAACCAAGGAGCAAGACACTGAGATTACTAAACCCAGAAAAGGCAAGGGAGGTGATGCTTCGGGCACCAGGCTTTTAGATAGAGGGCCGTATTCCCGTATTTTGGACGGGGTATTTTAAAATGTGGACGGGCATTTTCGAGTGCAGTGACGGCCACCACACCGCGCGGCGGGGCGCTACCCAAAAGATTATGGAAAGCCAATATGATCACGCTCCGCCACTTAAGAGCGGCGTATCGTGGCGTATTTCACGGCGCTTTTACAAAATAAAGCGGTGCTTTTTAACCCCGAGGAACGTCTGCCGTAAATTAGGCAGCCCCAAATAAATAGTATGTTTGCTGTAACCCGACCCAACATTTTTTAAGTAGGTAGGTAGGTAGGTAAATTCTTCTTTTTTTTTTGCTTTGAAGGCATAGAAAATTCCAAATTTGTATACAAAATCCACCCATTTAATGATAATTAACACGTATCAGTCTTAAAACCATCAACTTATTCTTAATTCTCCTTCTGTTTCCTCGCTTCGACCGATCTGTCACCGACACACTGAACATGCCATTTTTGCTTCTGCCAGTGATCCGCAGTGATCGGCAGTGACCCGCAGTGACCGCCAGGCGTCGGGCTTGAACAGTCAATGAGACGTTCTCCGTTTGTGTTAGTTACATTTCTCGACGGTTTTCGGGAAATATTTCTAGCGAGTTCCAGTGATACAAAATGATTCAACATGGCGCTTTTTTTTTTTAAACGGTCGGTGAGTCTGCGAGATATAAGACAAAAAAATATATTTGGCATCATTTTGACAAAACGCTGATATTTTCTTTTTTCAGTCGGCTATTTTTTTACCAAGTCGGTCGGGTTACGGCAAACAGACATATTTTTTTGCTCTGCCTTAAGAGAACGCCAAGCACCGTCTGGCGTAAATTACGGCACTCGTTTACGGCGCATGCCATTAAAAGCGCCGCTTTATTTTGTAAAAGCGTCGGAAAAAGTGCCTAAGTGGCAGAGTGTGATCATATAAAACATTTTAAGAACTTTTTATTAGTTCGGAGAATGCAGAAGCTACTCGTTTTTTCGCCTAGTCGGCCCACGTTTTCAAACCCTATCTAAAAGCCTGTTGGGCACTAAACAATTAAAACTAAAGGACTACAACTTTGGGGAAAAACAACTTCCCCACAAGCTAACAATGCAAATGCTAGCGCAGCTCCTGAGGGGGGCACCACTCTTCAGCGGGGATCACCACGGCCTGCATGGGATGGACGGAAACGTGGTGGTGCTTGTGTTGTGTTGCAGTGTGACAGTGTCAGAGAGCTGAAGTCAGAGAGCTGAAGTCAGAGAGCTGAAGTCAGAGCGGTGAACAACCAGCCCAGATCCACAAGAATCAAAGCAGAAATATTGGAGGAATCTCCCCGTACAGTTTTCATTGAAAACACTTCAAATATGTCCAAAAGACACAAAACCCATGAGCAATGAAATGTTATCAGTTTGAAGCTGATGTTTGTCAGGTGTGGTCATTTTTAAACAAAAATTGCAGTTTTTGAATTTCAAACGTAGGGGCTAGCATCCAAATTAGATGTTTTTAAATTCATAAAAGAATCTATTTGCCGTACACGACTGAAAATATTTCTTACAAGTTCATTTGTGATACAATGTGACAACATCATGTGACTCTACCATTTCTAGTTTCTAACCCTAACCCTTGTTCAGCGTCTTTTGGTCACTGAAAAGCACTATATAAATAAAAGTTATTATTATTATTATTATGTTGAGGTTCATATTTCTCCCACTGTTGACCCCCTGAACGTACTAACCAGGTCCTGTTCTGCTAAGCTTCAAGCAGGTATGGCCACTATTTCACAGTGTAAAATAAGGTACGGCAGCAGAACTTGAGGAAACATTACAAATCAAATGTGAATGTGTTGTGACGGACCCTCCACACAGCGGCAGCCGGCCTGCAGCACCCAGGCGTACATGTCCACTCGGGACTGGGACATGAGCTGGTCCCCCATCAGGTAGGTGTTGTGAGAGGAGGCGATGAAGTAGTTACACAGTGGCTGGTTCATGTCCTGGGTCACACTGTAGTGCTCCGGGTTAAAGATGTCTCCAGCCGGGCTGCGCATGTAGTTTGTGAAACCTGCAGACGACAGGTCAGAGGTCAGAACAGACACAGCATTGAGCCTTTTTGTTACTATTGGGGTTTGGCTTTTTTGTTTTTGAACAATTCCTTTATTACCCACAAATCATAATAACATATATGTTTCAATAGACTACATTCATGCATATTGTGCTGCTTTTTTCTATTAATTTGCCAAATAAAACTGACCTTTCCAATAAATTACAAGTTTTTGCTTTTCGCCCAACAAAAATCAAAATTATATAAATATTGTGACCCATGTATCGAGATAAGGGTCAGACTGACTGTATAATCCCGTAGTGCTCTCCTAGGGTCCACCTGGCATAAAAAGATGGGAGTGTCTGCAGAGCCGCGGCGCGCGGCCGAAAAAGCCATGTTATTTTTGTGCCGGCCGCGCGCTGCGGCTCCTGAAACTGCGCCGCTATTTGACTAGGGTTAGCCATGAGGCTATAACGGGCTATAAGGGAAATGCCGTGGTCCCTTAAACTGCGCGGCCATTTGACCGCGCCGCGGCTCTCCAGCCACGGCCTAAAAAGATTGTACTTTTTTTTTTTTTACAATTTATAAATAGTTCTGAGCACACGCTTTCTTATAGCAGGATTTGATGGCTTCAACACAGAATGGGAAATGTATTTTACCATCAATTCCCAGGACTTCTTGCTTCAGGTTTTCAGAACATGGCTCAAACTTGTTGATGATCTCCTGACAGTGGTCCTTGGTCACATCGGTCATCTGAAAAAACAGCACAAATGTTGATAACAAAAGTACAGTACATTTTAAAAGTCATTGCATCCTCAGCACACGTTTGAGCAACTGTGATCGCAAAGTTTGTGCTGAGGACAGTCTGTGATCGGGGACGGAAATTAAAATATGTCTAAGGAATAGGAAACTATTGACGAACTAATGAAGGAGGTAAAGCCAATTTAAGCAAATGATCCAAAGATTGCTGCCCTTGACACGTGCACTGCTAATCTAGAGCAATCCTCCATGATAAATGACATGGTGATCACCGGACTGGACACATAAATAAGAATTATGAGCCCGTTTTTAGACGTGATTAAAGCTGCATCATGCAAACTCAAGCAGAGGATCTTTATGCAACTTTTCAAGTCAAGGACAGTCTCTTCAGAAAAAGCCTCATCTGTGAATAACAGCCCTTTATCTGAGGAACGTCTCAGAGCAGGAGAAGCAGATCAGTGAACTTGATCCTGGGCTTCTTCAGCCTGACACCATCCTGTCCGTGCTCTGGCCAACGTGTGGACCAAGCTGCAGCGTGAACCCTGAGTGACCCCTGAGTGACCCCCGAGTTACCCCTGAGTGAACCCTGAGTGACCCCTGAGTTAACCCCGAGTGAACCCAGAGTGAACCCCGAGTGACCCTTGAGTGAACCCTGAGTTAACCCTGAGTGACCCCTGAGTTAACCCCTGAGTGGCCCCCGAGTGACCCCCGAGTTGGCCCCTGAGTAAACCCTGAGTAAACCCTGAGTGGCCCCCGAGAGACCCCCGAGTAGACCCTGAGTGACCCCTGAATGGCCCCTGAGTGAACCCTTAGTGACCCTTGAGTGACCCCTGGAGGCGACACACAGAACCATCTCCTCAGGATGACAGCTCCTGCTTCTGGTCGTATGAATGCATTTCACTGGCTGAAAATATCATCTTAGAATAAACTCTAAGACACAACTAGATAGATCTAGAACAATCATGTCTGGTGTCTTCATCTGTTATCGACTCATTTGCATATTCCAAATTCATATTTATCTGTTTCATTATTTGGTCAATAAATCTTAATAAACTCGTCCATCACCCAAGCTGAAGTCACTGAGGTTGTTGGCAAACTCCTCGGTGGCTCCGGGGATGGATGAAATCCACCCTGAGTATCTAAAGTCTCTGAATGATGTAGGACTGTCTTGGTTGACACGTCTCTGCAACATCGCGTGGCGGTCGGGGACAGTGCCTCTGGACTGGCAGACCGGGATGGTGGTCCCTCTATTCAAGAAGGGGGACCGGAGGGTGTGTTCCAACTACAGAGGGATCACACTCCTCAGCCTCCCATAAGGTCTATTCCAGGTTCTGGAAAGGAGAATCCGACCGATAGTCTAACCTCGGATTCAGGAGGAGCAGAGCAGTTTTCGTCCCGGTCGTGGAACACTGGACCAGCTCTAGACTCTCCATCGGGTGCTCGAGGGTTCATGGGAGTTTGCCCAACCAGTCCACATGTGCTTTGCGGATCTGGAGAAGGCTTTCGACCATGTCCCTCGGGGTGTCCTTTGGGGGGTGCTCCGGGAGTACGGGGTCCGGAGCCCTTTGCTCAGGGCTGTCCGGTCCCGGTGTTCATTGCCGGCAGTAAGTCAGACCTGTTCCCAGAGTATGTTGGACTCCTCAGGGCTGCCATTTGTCTGGTTGGTTCTGTTCATAGTTTTTATGGACAGAATTTCTAGGCGCAGTCAAGGGTCGGAGGGTGTGGTCAGGGGTCAGAGGGTGCGGTCAGGGGTCAGAGGGTGCGGTAAGGGGTCAGAGGGTATGGTCAGGTGGTCCACCCGGTGGAGGAAACTCATTTCGACCGCTTGTATTCACTGGGCGCTCCCTTAGAGAAAGGGTGAGGAGCTGGGCCACACAGGAGGAGCTCGGAGTAGAGCTCAGGCATCTGTTCCGAAGCCTCCTGGGCGACTCCCTGGGGAGGTGTTCAGGGCATGTCCCACCTGGAAGAGGTCCCGTGGCAGACCCACAACACACTGAAGGGACTATGTCTCTCGGCTGGCCTGGGAACACCTCGGGATCCCCCGGAGGAGCTGGAGGAAGTGTCTGGGGAGGAGAAAGTCTGGGAGTCCCTGCTTAGACTGCTGCCCCCGTGACCCGGCCCCGGATAAAGTGGAAGAAAATGGATGGAGGGATCTTCATTAACCACATTTGGTAAAGTGCTCATTCATTTCCAGAAAAGGGGTCAATGTCACGGTTACGTTCTCACAAACTTTCTGATCAACGATCAAGTTAAATTATTAATAAATGGATTAAGATATTTGATTATAGAATTATTAATTGTCTAATCTATGGCTAGTGCCTCAACTTACTCTTAAAATATGATAACAAACATACCCACACTCACGTTGTGTCACGTTTCAAATCTTGATCAATTCTTTCATCTATATCAACTTTGAATGTGGCCCTCTCTCGTAAGTGGTAGGACATGAATAACATTACAGTACTTGTACTAGTAAGTATCCCCTACAAGGCCCTGCCCTAAGTGGTACACAAAAACAATTTGAAACCACGGGACGAGCTAGAGCCAGTCTGATCAGGTACACATCGTGATGAGGGCGCTGTAGCCAGCAAAGAGTAGTGAGAGTTTTGTTTAGCTGTGCATAAGATTGAAAGGATTTATCTTTGCACTCTTCTCTTTTATGTCTTAAACTGTTTTGTGATTTCTGTAATTTCTTTGTGATTTTAATGCATTTTTCCTGCTTTGTGAAGCACTTTGAATTGCCTTGTGTATGAAATGTGCGACACAAATAAACTTCTATAGCCCGTAACAGGACAGTTGGGGTAACAAAGAAGATGTATACAGCCCAGAGTAGGGACAAAATCTGAGATCTCGTACTAGGTCTCTAGATTGATTTTTGGATGAAAACACATGTCCATTTCATCTTTATGATAAGGATGATTGTTCATTATGGAAAGAGACACATAAATTCATGTGCCGTTGTGACACATATTCATGTGCAATTACTGTCATGACCACAAGCAATAGTATTTATTTATTATTTTCCCCCTCCATCCCTTGTTGGGTAATGGGAGGTTTTGTCTATGGGAGTTTTTGTTTATAGGAGATCTTCTACTGAGAGTGTTTTTCAAACTTCCTATAAGTTATCTGTTCTTTTCTTCTGTATCTACCTGCGTTGAATCAATGAAATTTCCACATGCGGGACAATAAAGGATTATCTTATCTTATCTTATCTTAAAATGCAAGTGTCAAACATGCAGATGATTCCATTGAAGTGCTTGAGCTTGTGCCCACCTTCTGCTGCATCTCCAGAAAGTGGGCCAGGTCCCCGGTGTCCAGGTGGTCCTTGTGGTTGCTGTATGAGAGCAGGAGCAGGTACAGGTCTCTGCGGGTGGACATCCTCTTGTAGAAGGAACAGAACTCCTCAAAGTCCAGAGTGCCCTGGTTATCGTCGGTGTCCGCCTCCTTCAACACACAGCACAGTTTGGAAAATAAATTTAACGGTTATTTTTTGAGCTTACAATTCAATGAAATGTATTTTGATGAAGCCCAAAGTCACAACAGTTTCCTTGCAGAGCTTTTTTATCTGCAGAGTCATTGGTCAATAATAGAGGAATTAAAGGACACGTCATATGTAAAATTTACTTTTTTGAGCTTTTAACCATGTTATAACATTGTTCCCTCATCAAAACCATAGTTGGAGTAACATTTCGCTTTATTCACACTAGTTTGATGAATCCATGTTAGAAAATACTCTCCCCTCCGAGCATCAAAAACATTTGTAACTCTTCGATAACGGATGTTTTCTCGATCTGTGACGTGGCCTAGAGGATCTTCTCTGCTGTTTTTCAAATAAATAAATCATCAGTAGTGAATTTCTCCCATCTAATCATGATCAGTACCACTGCATTCAAAGACCAGAAAATAAACAGGGCAGCCTGAAATGTTTATATTTAACAACGTGTCATCCTATCAGCAGCCAGTAAATGGCGGCAAAACATAGGTTGTCCCTCATTAAACAGAGCTCAAAATGAAATCTGGTTTGTTATTAAAATGTTTTTCGTTCTAAAACATGAAAAGTGAATTCAAATAATGAATAGTATTTGCCCTTTAACTTGCCCACCCATCTTCTGGGATACTTCTAAAGCTGTTCTGAGAGGAAAAAGTATAGCCATAGCCTGTGCAAAAAAGAAACTTAAGGAGAAAAAGCTAAAAGATCAGAAAGAAAAACTAGCCTGAGCATCGAAACTCTGCCGCAGCTCAAAATGAGTTTGACACACCCTGGTCTACTGTATCTGGAGGGAATTTTGCTGGAAAAATGTGTCACGTTTGTTTTCATTACACAGTGTCAAAAGTGCCCATTATTGACTAAGAAATGCTAACTGTTGGTGAAACTGTGGCAGCCAGAGGCAAACAACCTCCTGTTGGACTGAAATGAACAATCCACTGCCAGTATTGCCATCCCTCTCAATCTATTTGGGCCTCAAAACTCCTGCTATGGACACAATAAACACATATCTTTGGGATGTACTTTTGTCGGCGAGAAAAAAGGCCATGACAAGGAAATGGATGACACAAATGATCAAGTACTAGACTGACATAGTAACAGATGGGAAACATGACATGACTGAATTTGGAAATGGAAATATTGTATAGACTTTGTACCAAATGGGAATTTATCATGTTTAGTTTATGTTTTTGGTCTTGTTCTGTTCTGTGTTTAAATCATTTTGATGTTTTAAATAGAACAAAAAAAAACATTTAAACACAAAAAATAAAAAAAGAATCAGCCTGTCTTGCATACTAAGCTATTCCACAGCCAAGGACCAGCAACGGAAACAGCTCCTGATTCTCTGAACAACCCTCTGAACAGGATCGTTTACGGTCGGTGATTTTTAATCAATTAGAAAACGGAGGTGGGCCAGATTTGAGCCAAACGGTCATCCATTAAATTATCATTTAGAATAATCCAACAGTGTACTCAGTCAGTGGCCCATGGGTTCTCAAAATGTGGTTATAGGCTCTGTGGGCTCCATCTTATGATCAGAGAAAGAAGACCTAGACCTGAATAAATGTTCTGGTAAATCCTGTTCAGTCATGATTAGGGGCAGCGCTATTCAACACAAGGCTTGGGGGCCAAATGGCGGTTAGTACTCTCGCTTCACAGCACGAAGGTCGTGGGATAGATCCCCAGCTGTGGGCCTTTCAGTGTGGAACCGGTTACTCCGGTTTGCCCTACCACTAAAAACATGTGTATGAATGAGAGTATTGTGAGAGTGAATGCAGGACAACGGATGATAAATCCGGCATTTGTACATCATGTGTTTCACGTTTACAGTTTACTTGTTATGACAGAAGAACAACATAAATAATTAGGAGCTGAAATAACAGTTTTGTAAATATAAAAAGGTGCAATCAAAAGATTAAAGAACAATAAATCTCCAGGAGCGATGGGTTCACCTCAGAGTGGTATAAAGCTCTAAAGACACACCTCAGAGTGGTGTATAAAGCTCTAAAAACACATCTCAGAGTGTATAAAGCTCTAAAGACACACCTCAGAGTGGTGTATAAAGCTCTAAAAACACACCTCAGAGTGGTATAAAGCTCTAAAGACACACCTCAGAGTGGTGTATAAAGCTCTAAAGACACCTAAGAGTGGTATAAAGCTCTAAAGACACACCTCAGAGTGCTATAAAGCTTTAAAAGACACACTTACTCCTTTTCTTTTGGCAAATTTGAACTGGGCACTTAAGAAGACTCAGAACCTCCAAGAAGAAGCCATCATGTCCCTGATACCAAAAGAAGGGTCGCTCTTCATTTAAGTCCAGGCTTAAAACGTTCCTCTTCGAAATCGCTTATGGTCAGACTAGTTAGGAACAGAAACATAAACCCCACAGCTTTAGCTACGCTGCCCTAGGAGTAACTATGCTGGGAGAAGTATGACAGCTTGAGCACTATCCTCTTCTTCTGACTACTTATGCTATCAAACAATATTTTTTTTTTAATTCCACTTGCAAACTGTTCACCGCCTTCTTTTCTTTCTCTCACTCCTGAGGACCTGTGGACCCAGATGCCCCTCTCCTGGTGAAGTGGTCCCTGCCCTGTGTGGACGGTCCCTCATCTGCCTGAAGAGTGGGTCCAGCTCGACTCCGACGGTCCCTCATCTGCCTGAAGAGTGGCTCCAGCTCGACTCCAACGGCCCCTCATCTGCCTGAAGAGTGGGTCCAGCTCGACTCGGACGATCACTCATCTGCCTGAAGAGTGGGTCCAGCTCCAGTCTCCCTCGTGTCCGTCTGTCTGTCTGTGAGAGTTGGATCTCTCCTTCACTGGAACTCCTCCAGGTTTCTACGCTTTTTTCCCAAAGAGGTTTTTTTTGTAGTTTTTCCTGGCCGAGAAGGAGAGTCTAAGGACAGAGGACCCTGGGACATCGTCCCTCGCCACCACAGACATTGTCTGACTCCATCGCCACGACAGACATTGTCTGACTTCATCGCCACCACAGACATTGTTGATTCATTTCTCCCTGTGGCCCTCAGAGGCAACTGTTGTTGTGATTTTGGGCCTTACAAAAAAAAATTGATTTGATTTGATTTGAAGTGAAGGAGCGACTGGACTGTGCCTCATATAGACTCATTTCTATCATGAATGTGGACTATCGTTTATACACCTCAACAAATCCTCCAAAATTGAATTCACAATGATCAAACAGGATTCATGACCAAAACAACAAAGCCGTAATAATTAGTTTAGATGATGAAAAAGCTTTTGATTCTGTAGCTGGCAATATTTAAAGTGCTAAACAAATAAATTAGTTAATTATGAAAAAAATATTGTGGCTCTTTACGATGGTGTAACATCAAGGATTAAAATCAATGGTCATCTGACAGATCCACCGACTCTGGAAAGGCGGGTGAGGCAGGGCTGTGCATGGTCTCTCCTCCTATTTTGCTTTGTATTTGGAACCATTGGCCCATTTTATTGGACAGTCAAAAACAATTCACTGTGTTACAATTGATGGGATGGAACACAATATTGCCTACTGCAGATGACGTTTTACTGTATTTGTACTGTATTTTACCAAACCAGAAATTTCCATACCCAATATGATGTCACGGATAGTTTTGATGAGTACACGGACACTGTGACGTCATACATTAGATTCTGTGAGGACAGCATTAAATCAACTCACACCAAAGTCACCTTCAACAACGATAAACTCTGGTTCACACCAAAACTGAGGCAGTTGGGGCGGCAGAAGGAGCTCACAGGGCCGGAGATAGAGAGAGCTACAAAGAGGCAAAGTATGGACTTAGAAGGGAGGTGTCGAGAGCTAGATCCCGTTACAATACGCGTCTGAAGTAGCAGTTCTCGAACAACAACCCTAACCCGGTTCCCCTGTGTACTTTCTCCTCTGCTCTTCTCCCTGTACACAAACTGCTGCACCTCCAGCCATGACTCCATTAAGCTAATCAAGTTTGCGGATGAGAGCACCCTCATCGGGCTCATCTGGGACGGGGATGAGTCTGTCTACAGGAGGTGGAGCGGCTGGTGTCCTGGTGCAGCGGTAACAACCTGGAGTTCAACGCCCAGAAGACAGTGGAGATGATCGTGGACTTCAGGAGAGTCACAGTTCCCCAGCCCCTCCTCATCATCACAGACTCCCCCATCTCCACTGTGGACTCCCTCCACTTCCTCTGCACCACCATCACCAGGACCTCTAGTGGGGGCTCACCATCAGCTCCTCATCAAGAAGGCCCAGCAGAGGATGTACTTCCTGCAGCAGCTGAGGAAAGCAAAGCTGACAGAGGAGATGATGGTGCAGTTCTACACGGCCATCATTGAGTCTATCCTCACCTCCTCCATCACCTCCTCCATCACCTCCTCCATCACCTCCTCCATCACCTCCTCCATCACCTCCTCCATCACCGTTTGGTACGCTGGAGCCACAGCCAGGGACAAACAGAGACTACAGTGCCCTCTGCTGAGAAGGTGATCGGCTGCAGACTTCCATCTCTGCAGGACCTGTACGTCTCCAGGGCTCTGGGACGAGCAGGTCGGATCACAGCCGACCCTTCTCACCCTGGACATGGACTATTTGAGCCACTCCCCTCAGGCAGAAGGCCTAAGGCGTACGAGGCACTCCCGTCTCTCACACATACGGGGCGCTCCCGTCTCTCACACGTACGAGGCGCTCCCATCTCTCACACGTACGAGGCGCTCCCGTCTCACACGTACGAGGCGCTCCCGTCTCACACGTACGAGGCGCTCCCGTCTCACACGTACGAGGCGCTCCCGTCTCACACGTACGAGGCGCTCCCGTCTCACACGTACGAGGCGCTACCGTCTCACACGTACGAGGCGCTACCGTCTCTCACACGTACGAGGCGCTACCGTCTCTCACACGTACAAGGCGCTCCCGTCTCTCACACGTACGAGGTGCTCCTGTCTCTCACACGTACGAGGCGCTCCTGTCTCTCACACATACGAGGCGCTCCTGGGAAGACGCGTGCCGTGCGTCTCTAATTGGGGTCCGGGTGCAGTGATGCATGGCAGTGTTTACGTCTTTTCCAGCGTGAATTTCGCGGTATATGGAAGGTTTAAGATGGTCTAGATTCTAGAAGAAAAAGGATATAGTATGTGAGTGCTAGATTTTGTCCAGAACCGAATCACTGGGGTGGCAGCAGGAGACAAAGACTGTTGGAGAGGATGTGGCAGCAGGAGACATGGACTGTTGGAGAGGATGTGGCAGCAGGAGACACGGACTGTTGGAGAGGATGTGGCAGTAGGAGGCAGACTGTTGGAGAGGATGTGGCAGCAAGAGACAAGGACTGTTGGAGAGGATGTGGCAGCAGGAGACAGACTGTTGGAGAGGATGTGGCAGCAGGAGGCAGACTGTTGGAGAGGGTGTGGCAGCAGGAGACACAGACTGTTGGAGAGGGTGTGGCAGCAGGAGACACAGACTGTTGGAGAGGGTGTGTTTTTTGATTGTCCCGTTGTTCACAAGTTTAGACTGAGATCAACAAAGTCTTACAGACTTATGACATGACCATCCTCTGGACTCCTGCCCGACACAATTTGCAGCCATCTCTGGTGCATCGCCCTGGCAGCAGCAAAAAAGGCCCTCACAGAAAAATGGAGGACACAAAATGCCCTGACGACTAAGGACTGGACTAACATAATGAACATTGGCAATATGGAAAAAAATACTTTCGGACTTAAACGTAAAATGGATAAATTTGATAAATTCTCTTCTTATGATTTGTTGGATGTCTACATTTTATGTATATCTGATTCCTCTCTGGACTTGTTTTCCTTAAATATATAATAAAAAGCTTTAGTGCTTCCCAGTGGTCATGTATGCCAGGCTCTGTGTACAGCCAGCCGCAGTGTCGTGAGTTTGATTCCCGACTCAAACTATTTACTGCATGATCTCCCTTCTCTCTCATCCCCCATTTGATTATCATGTGTCCTGTCCAATAAAGCAAATGGGCAAAAAATCCTTTAACCTTTCGACCCGTTTTCTGACATGACACTTGCGCAGGTCTGCACCACACACAGACCGCTCAGTGCTGACTCGTACATGTTTCACATTTACTATGAAAAGTGCATGTAATCAAAATAGAAAGGAAAAAATATAAATGCACATGCAACATATTCTGATATGAAAGGCTTTATATCACCAAATTTCATCCATCCATCCATCCATTTTCTACCGCTTGTTCCCTTTCGGGGTCGCGGGTGACTGGAGCCTATCCCAGTGACTTCGGGCCTTAGGCGGGGTACACCCTGGACAGTGGCCAACTTGTCGCAGGGCCAACACAGAGACATAGACATTACAGACAGTTCACGCTCGGGCCAATTTTTAGAGTCACCAATTTTGCCTAACACATGCATGTCTTTGGACGGTGGGAGGAAGCCGGAGAACCCGGAGAGAACCCACATGCAGACTCCACCCAGAGAGATCATGTGATGTTGGTCTGGTCCGGGAATCGAACCCACGATCTCCTTCTTGGGAGGCAAGAGCGCTAACCGCCTTTGCCACCGTGCACCCCTCAAATTTCAATCAATTCAATTTATTTTTGTAACGCCCAAAATCTCAACAGTTGCCTCTGGGGGCGACTGTGTGAGTGTGTGAGTGTCTGAGTGAGTTAGTTAGTTAGTCGTCTTACAGCGTAAAGTATATTCTCTGAGCCACTGGGGGCAGTGCAGAGACCTGAGAACAGGACTAATGTGATCATACTTCCTGGTTCTAGTCAGGACCCGAGCAGCAGCGTTCTGGATGTACTGCAGCTGTTTTACAGTTCGTTTTGAGAGGCCAGTGTGCAGGCCGTTACAGTAGTCTAAACTACTGGAGACAAACACATGGATAAGTCTCTCCAAGTCTGGTTTAGACACTATATTTTTGGTTTTGGAAATGTTGTTTGAATGGTAAAAAGAAGTACAAGAAAATACAGAAGAAATTAACGCTGTGTTCTATTTTCAAGTGAACCTACAAGGTAAAGCCATGTGTGTTATATGTGGATGCAAACAATTGAACTGTTGTTTTTGTCCAATCAAAGTTTATACTAAAAAAGGGCGTAATCTGATCTGAGGGAGAGACCGCACCCCCAAAGCACCAAGACTCAAAAGTAGGGATGCGTACCGCTACGATGGACTGGATCTGGACTTGTAAAAACGTTTCGGTTCAGGTCCAAAAAAAAACGAAACCCCGGTGATTCGGTTCTGGACTCATATAAAATATAGCGCTCAAATACTATATCCTTTTTGTTCTAGAATCTAGACCATCTTAAACCTTCCATTGATCGCGAAATTCGCGCTGGAAAAGACGTAAACACAGCCCTGCGGCGCTGTCAATGGCGCACGCGGACCCTACTTAGCGACGCATGCGTCTTCCGGGCATAAGTTGAAGCCGGCAAAATAAGTTTAAAGATGCGAGAGACGGGAGCGCCTCGTATGTGTCGAGCTGCGCGGAGCCGTGTATATATGAACATTGAAGCCGGTAAGATCGCTGGCTTTATTTGAACTGTTTTAAGCTGTGCGATGTTGTGGATTGCGTGCGTCGTCACGTGTTAAAGAGGCGGGGTCAGCGTGGTTTCTGGGTCTGGGTGTAAATATGAATGAAATAACTTGTTAATAAAGTGTTATGTTGTGGTGTGATGTATTTGGCATTAAGTAAATACAAAGTAAAGTCAAAGTAATATTGCTTAATTGCTGCATTCATTAATTGGAGTTTATATTTTGTAAAAGTATTTTGTATTTGTATTCTACAGTTGTTAAATATGGTCTGGTGTTTAATGCTGCTAATATGATGTATTATTTTGATGTGTTGTGTAAAATATTTTCATATTCTACTTTTAATTGCTTTATAGTGATTCAAGTTGACTTTTATGCTAGTTTTTGTAACTGTTATTTTACACTGACTTAATTATTTACACTGGTGTATTGTCTGTTTGAAGGTTTTTACCTGACTTTTGATGCCAATGGGTCTGCAAAATTAAAGAGTGGAAATGTGTCTAAAGGCAAAACATTGTATCAGATGAAACAGCTGCTTTGACCCTTGACCCAGACTGACTCTTGTCAACACTCAACATGCTCTTGTTGTTGAGTTGAGTCTTAGCTAGTAGCTTGTTGATTTGTAAGTTGTAGCTTCTGTGAAACAGTGAATAAACCAGACAAGTTGAGTTTATTTCAATCTGCAGTTAAGCCTTGTGTTTGATAGTCGTCCTTGTTCAAGTGTCTTCAACTTAATTTAGCCAAGTAGCTTGTGTTACGCTTTTGTAACATTATGTAAATATGGCATGGTTTAGGTCTGGACTCATTAGGTCCGGACCTGAACCTAAACCTCTGGATTCGAATCCGGACTTGAACCTGAACGTGGGTTTAGGTATGCATCCCTACTCAAAAGTGCAGGGAAGAGGAAGAACTCTCTCTGTTGCTTTGCCTTTCCTTTTCATCTCGCGTCGCAAACTTCTTCTACATTTCAGTCTTATCCAAGCTCGAACATATGAAGTAGATATAAGGCCGTGGCCAGGCTTTTTGGATAACTTTAACCAACAATCATCACCCGGCAGACCATTTCAAGTGTGTTTTAGGCTTAAGTGGGCATCTCTCAGATCCCTCTTTTGTTAGCTATTCTTATTTGTATCCTTTTCGTGTAACCTCAATCATTTTTTGGAAATTAGTTAAAGCGATTTAATCAAAAGTCCAGTGCCAAGAATATTCTCCAGTGGGACCATTTGAGGGATTAAGCAAAGTGCGCCATCTGCCGGAGGAGAAGAGACGCATCGACCAGAGCCATCTACTTAAGCCCCTCATCACCAAAGGAGCAAAGCGCATCAAAACCCGAGTCAGATACTTCAGATCCAAGTGGACTGGAACACTGCTGGGACACAATCAGAATGGACCACAAAGCTTCAGAGCATCTCATTTCTACATCTTCATCATCCCGGAGAAAGGAAGCCGCCATTGGCACAGTAAGCTGAGCTAAAGTTAGCCTTTGCAACTGCATGCACATGGGAGACTTTCTCCGCAAGCGCTCCATTTAACACACCGACTTAAGTGTCTACAAAGTTTACAGCCTCCAAAACACCACATAATCTCTACCAGTGACCCTGGGGGTCTGGCAACAGAGAACAAGGTACACTTTATTGTCCAGGAGTGGCCGGAGAAAACCCACCCAGGCACAGGGAGAAACATGTAAACTTCACATAGAAAGACCCGGTTTGCCGAGAGAGTTGAACCCGCAACCTTCTTGCTAGCCATTAGCAACTCTGCCACAGTGCCATTAGCTCTGTTACAAGATTTGAGTCACTTGAGAGATTTACAAAATCAAAAAACTGCATAAATTAAAACAGATTTTGCTCTTGTGTGTGGTCTATGTGCCTTTTCCATTTAAAGAGGACAAATGTACAAGAAGTTGGAGGGTTGGTATTACCTTGAACATCTGCTTGACCTTCTGTCGTGGCAGGTTGACGTTGAGTTTGTGGAGCAGCTGGAGGACCTCGCTGATGCTCAGGTTGCCATCTCCGTTCTTGTCCGCCTCGGTGAAGGTCTGCTTCAGCCACATAACATGCGGTCAAGGAACACGCACACATTATATTTATCAGTGACCAGAGACAGATTACGCCATCGCTTTTGTTGTGAGTAACTTGTTCTCATCAGAACTGCTGTGGCTACTGAAAAGCTAAAATAATGCAGGAATGCCATGCATGTTTGTAGAAGTCTACAGCCTAGAATAAGACCCCATGGAGATCCGTCTCTATGACCCGGTGTAACCAATAGAAAAGATCAGAATCAACATTTGTGTTCGCTCTTGTTCACCTCTGTTTTGTACAACTTATACTCAAAGTTAAAGGCCAACTAAATAAACTTTTCCACGTCCACCACATTAATGTCACCAGGGAGATATTTGCTTGAAATATTAAATAAATACAGGACAGATCTGTGGAGAGGTAACTCCACAATATGGATTTTACCAATTAAAATAAGTAAAATAATAATATTTAAGGCAAGGCAAGGCAAGGCAAGTTTATTTGTAGAGCACATTTCATACACAAGGCAATTCAAAGTGCTTCACACAGCAGGAAAAATGCATTAAAATCACAAAGAAATTACAGAAACAGAAATACAATAAAATTAACTAAATTAAAAATGATCAATCCAACTGATTGTCTAAACTAATAAAATCACAAACAAAAGAGAAAAGTGCAAAGAAAACTGTTTTTAGCTTAGATTTGAACATTGTCAAATTAGAAGTCTGTCTCACATCTTCAGGAAGACTGTTCCAGATTTTAGCTGCATAAAACTGAAATGCAGATTCCCCATGTTTTGTCCTGAGTCTGGCACCAGCAGGACCTTAGAGTCCGAGATGGTTCATTTGGCACTAACATATCCAAGATGTACTTTGGTGCTAGGCCATGGAGAGACTTGTACACAAACAGAGCTGCTTTAAAGTCTTTTCTCTGAGCCACAGGGAGCAGTGCAGAGACCTGAGAACAGGACTAATGTGATGGTACTTCCTGGTTCTAGTCAGGACTCGAGCAGCAGCGTTCTGGATGTACTGCAGCTGTTTTACAGCTCGTTTGGAGAGACCAGTGAGCAGGCCGTTACAGTAGTCTAATCTACTGGAGACAAACGCATGGATAAGTCTCTCTAAATCTGGTTTTGACACTGTATTTTTGATTTTGGCAATGTTTTTAGATGGTAAAAAGCTGCTGATGTTATTGATTTGACGTGGCTGTTAAAGTTCAAGTCTGAGTCCATTTTTACCCCCAAATTTCTAACTTGGTTTGTAGGTTTTAGAGCGAGACTCTGGATGTGACGCTAACACTTTCTCTTTGTTTCTGTGGGCCAAAAACGATCATTTCAGTCTTGTCTGAGTTCAGCTGGAGAAAGTTGTTTTGCATCCACACACTGATCTGTTGGATGCAGTGACAGAGTGAATTCACTGGTCCATAGTCATCTGCCGACAGTGAAACATAGATCTGAGTGTCGTCTGCATCATTGTGATAGGACACATTTTCACTGCGTGTCAACTGACCTAACGGCAGCATGTAGAGGTTGAACAGAAGGGGACCCAGGACTGACCCTTTGGGCCCTCCACAGGTCAGGGTCATGTGGTCTGAGACACAGCTACCAATTTCAACAAAGTACTTCCTGTCTTCCAGATAGGACCTTAACCAGTTTAGGGCAGTGCCAGTGACGCCCACTCAGTCCTCTAGTCTCTGTAAGAGGATCCTGTGATTGACAGTGTCAAAAGCAGCACTCAGATCTAACAGAATTAAGACTGAGGCTTTTCAATGTTCAGGCGGATGTCATTTGTCACCTTGACAAGAGCAGTCTCAGTGCTGTGATGAGGTCTAAAACCTGACTGAAAAACATCAAATGAGTTGTTTATTAAGAGGAAATCTGTGAGCTGTTGGTAAACAACCTTTTCAAGGACTTTGCCCCAAAATGGCAGATTAGAGATGGGCAAGTAATTACTCAGTACTGCGGCATCAAGACTGCTCTTCTTTAGGAGAGGTTTTATGACCGCAGTTTTCAAAGACATTGGGAATGTTCCAGATTGATACGACATGTTAACTATGTGAGTGAGCGGTGCTAACAAACTGTTCAGCACAGACTTTAGAAATCTGATGGGTAACACATCGAGGCAGCTGTAGATGAACTCGGACTGGTGATGATCTCATGGACAGTTTTGTCAGTTACTGGTGCAAAGTGAGTCAGCTCTAAGTGTCTTGGTGGTTTTAGGGTAATTTTTTGCATTGTGGGATTTATAGCATTTTTAATGCCCTGAACTTTGTCATTAAAGAATAATGCAAACTCATTACACTTGGATGTGGAAATGAGTTCTAACGGCAGCTGAGCTGGAGGGTTTGTTCATCTGTTACTGTGGGAAACAGGACACGCAAGTTGTTACTGCAGCTTCCAATAATTTCAGATAAATATCTTTCCCTAGTTCTACATAAAATGAGGTTGTACATGTTCAGCTTCTCTTTGTAAATCTCTTTTTGAACCTGGAGCTTTGACTTGCGCCATTTCCGTTCAGCCCGGCGACACTCCCTTTTCTGTGCCCTGACCGAATCATCATTTCTCCATGGCGCCTTCTGCTTATTTTTTAACCATTTTAGCCTTCATAGGGGCGATGGTGTCCAGAACATTCAAAACACTAGATGTAACAGAGTTCAACAAATCATTCACATTAGAACATGAGACATTTTCAAAGTTTATCATTTCCATAAACAGTGCACCTGTGCCATCATTTATGCGTCTCCTCTGAACAACTGCAGGACCAACCGGTGGTTTGGGAGAAACAGACAGGTCAAAGAAGACACAGAAATGATCAGACAGAGCAGCATCGACCACATTAACATTTGAAATATTTACCCCCTTTGTAATTATGAGATCTAGAGTGTGTCCTTTGCTGTGGGTGGGGCCTCTCATATGCTGAGTAAGACTGAAGGTTTCAAGGACAGCATCAAGCTCTTTAGCGTTTCTGTCACAAATATTATCAACATGCACATTGAAATCACCTGTAATGACCAAACCATCAAAGTCTGTGCATACGACTGAAAGCATCTCAGTAAGATCATAAATAAAACTTTGGCAGTGCTGGGGAGGCTTGTATAAAACAATGAAGAGAATGGATGGAGTTTTAGCTCCATTTTAAAGGATACATACTCAAATGATGAAAACACCCCAAAAGACAACCTGTGGGTAATTATTTAATCCCTAAAGATTGCACGGATTGCACTCCACCCCCTTTTTTGTTTTCTCGTGTTTCAGATTCAAACTTAAAGTTAGGTGGAAATAGATTTCCTGTGTTTTTGTCAAGCCATGTTTCAGTTAAAAACATAAAATCAAGATTATAAGAAGAAATTAAATTATTAATTAAGAGTGATTTGTTACATAAGGATCTGACATTTAGCACAGCAAGTTTCAGTCTAGTTTCAGTGGGACTGGGCTTTATCTTTTCACAGGGAATATGAATCACATTTCTCAGATTGGGCCTGACTCGCATTTTGTTTTTCCATCTGTGTGATGTGACTACAGAAATAGCACTAGGGGGTCTCTTTTTACATAGGGCCTCGGGTTGGTTTGATTTTTAATATGACAATAAGTCCCGGCAACGCTGAGACCCAGTGCATCCTAGCTATGGGAGATACCAGGTGAAAGACGAGGGGGGATGGGTGGTGGGGCTTTTGTAGCCGAGGAGAGTTTGGGACCAGGTGAGAGGCGAGGGGGGATGGGTGGTGGGGCTTTTGTTGGTGTAGTCGGCTTGTGCAGGGAAGAGTTGATAAGTATTGACATAGCCCTTGATCTTGCTAAATTAGGCGCGAGTGGAGCCATCTTAATGCCTGATTTGATCAGACTTTCAAAATGGCTGGGAAGGCCCATGGGTGAGAGTGAAGATGAGGAGAATGATGAATCTTTAGTGGGAGTAGATGTTGCAGGGGGAACCCAGGGATGGTCTGAAGGCAGGGGCGATGACAGGGATGTTGTTGGGCCTGTCACAGATGGGTCCAAGGCCTTTGAAGATTGTTCCTTTGCTGGAGGCGGTGGAGGTGAATGTGGAGCAGCTTGAGCTGAATCCTTTGCTGGTGGCGGTGGAGCAGCTGCTGATAAATCCTTTGGTGGAGGCTGAGGTTGTGGTGCTGTTGATGTTGAAACATTGGCTCGGTCTCTGGCTGATGGAGCAGGAATTCTTCTCTCATTCCTCTTTTCTCTAACTAACTATCTGCTCAGGACCCTGTCCAGGCCCAGTCCAATGCCTCAGAGCGTGGAGCAGGTTCTCTGTCAGCACCCTCACTCCACCTCTGCATAGGTGGGGGCCATTTCTCTTAAACAGGTCCTCTCGTTTCCAGAATAGATAGAAGTTCTCAAAGTAGTGTAGTCCTCTCGGGGCACACTCTTTGGACAGCCATGTGTTCAGCTGAAGAAGCCGGCTAAACTAGTTTATCCTCCTGTCGATGTTTGGAAGAGGTCCACTTATGAATATTTTGATTTCCATTTTATCATCAAGCACGTCGAATAACTTCAAGAAGTCTTTTTTCAAACTTCAGTCTGTTCCCGCCGCTTGTCCACTGCACCCACGTGGACAATCAGCTGTTTAGCTCCTCCATGCTTAGCCATAATATTTGGAAGGAGTGACGTTATCTCAGAAACAGTGGCGCTTGGAAAAGAATGTGTGTTTATCTTTTCATGCATCACGTGACTTTTCGCTCTGTCTCCAATCAAAACAATCCGTGTGACCTTGGCTTGTGGCACAGTTCCTCCTTGTTGTATTTTGGCCACGTCATCTTTCCTTTTTTCATTTAATTCCATCTCTGAAAGTGGTAAAAATCTGTTTGTGAGCTGTATTTTAGGTGACTTCACGTTATCTTTGTATCGTTTAGGCTTTGCTCCAAGTTTGTTCCAAGAAACAGCCTGGTCTTTCTGGTTTTAGACAGTTTTGGAAACGAGTCACTGCGGTTTAGGTTGAAAGTAGCAGTTTTTCTTGTAAAAAGTGTGCTCTTCTTACCATCGGTTGACAGAGGAATGGTATCGTGAAGTACTTTTTCAGATTCCAAAACAAATATCCGTGTTTTCAGCTCATTAATTTCTTGTTGATATTTCTGACAGCGTTCACAGTCTTTCTCCCTTCTTCTCCCGGACATGTCGCTGGCGTCAGATATCTCGTTAAAACTGGAAAAATGTTCTTAAAATCCTTGGTTTACTTGAAAAAGTCTAAAGCAAAAATGTTTGGAAGACAAAAACTGATTAAAAAGCAAAGTAAATAAGGAAAGCAGCGATAGCAAGCGGAGCGAGCGAAAAAGCGTGTGCACTCTTCGGAAGCAGAACCTTTAATGCCCTGTGCGGCGTTAAAGGCCCTCACCCGCTTTGCTATCGTGGGGTTGACACCACAGTGAAGAGCCAGTCATCCTGCTGCCCTTCTCCTCTACATCCTCCCCACAAACAGTAACACCATTACTATGACAGATTTTCTGGCGGTAGAGTTATGTCCTCATTGGCGTTTATGTTCAGTGTGATGTGGGGAGAAAGAGTGCAAGATTTCAACTGTCCAAAATGTTTGAGACCCATGTTTTCATCACAAAACCATTGTACAATATTTCAATGGTAAAAGTTTGAGGGTGATAACAGCTGGAGGCATGCCCTCATTGGCTTTTAGCAGAAATGCATGCTCTAAAGATACACCTCAGAGAGGTATAAGCTCTAAAGATACACCTCAGAGTGGTATAAAGCTCTAAATAACACACTTATTCCTTTCCTTTTGGCAACTTTTAACTGGGCACTTAAGAAAACTAGGAGCCTCCTCGTGTGAAAGAAGCCATCATGTCCCTGATACCTAAAGAAGGGAAGGAGCGACTGGACTGTGCCTCAAATAGACCCATTTCCATCCTGAACGTGGACCATCGTTTATTCATCTCAATTATGTCCAAAAGAATGGAACAAATCCTCCCAAACTGAATGCACAAAGATCAAACAGGATTCATGACCAAACGACAAACACAAGACAACATAAGACACAACAAAACAAAGCTGTAGTAATTAGTTTGGACGCTGAGAAAGCTTTTGATTCTGTGGCTGGCAATATTTATTTAAAGTGCTAAACAAATTTCAAATAGATGATTTGATTATAAAACAAATATTAGGGTCCTTTACAATGGTCCAACTTCAAGTATCAAAATCAATGGTCATCTGACAGATCCACTGACTCTGGAAAGGGGGTGAGGCAGGGCTGTGCCTGGTCCCCCCTCCTATATTTGCTTCGTACTTGGAACCATTGGCCCATTTTATTAGACCATTAAAAACAATTCACAGTGGTTCAAACAATGATTTTAAAGCCAATTTCTGCAGCAGCGGTGTGGGTGCGTCAGCTCTAACACAATACCATACCGGAAGTCTGAAAATGTGCCTTTTTGATTTGTGGGTTGGCCAAACCCACATGTTTATGTATCAAAAAACAAACAAATTATCTGTAATCACAAATAGGTCTTGTTCATCTTCACTGGGACAAAAATACAGACGGATAATAATGATATGCATAGTTTTTTTTCTTAACATGCATTTGAAGGAAAGTAATTTGCTTTCATGTTTAAAGCAACAGTACAGTGGTGTTTAACGCAACAGTACAGTGGTGTTTAAAGCAACAGTACAGTGGTGTTTAAAGCAACAGTACAGTGGTATAGTGATGCAGGTTTTTTCCAACCTGTGGGTCCCCTCAATTTTGACGTTCTCTGACCCGCTCCAGCATAAATCTGTAAAATCTGCCCCACCATCAAAAAGGTTGATGCAATGATGCATTTTAACGAATTAAACAGCAAGGATGTTGGTATTTATGTTAAGATTCGAAATATGTTGCATTTTATTACAATCCAACTCCTATTCACAGAAAAGTTAGTCTAGTGAGGAACTGAATTTAGACACAACTATGCACATGGAGCACGGACATGCGATGTGGCAGTCAGCATTTTACAACCTGCCCGGCCCAACCCAATCCACGAAAAACACCCCGTGCATCACCACAGTGGAAGGATATTGGTCACGTGTGCGCTGCCTCTTGGCCAGGCTGTCCTCGTCGCTGATCCCAGCCATCAGGTACTTGAGGCCGGTGATCCAAGTGCGCGCATCCTCTGCGGTGCCACACACCAAGTCTAGGCTCTCCATGTGCTCCCCATGGTACAGGCTGAAGCAGCAGTTTGGGTCAAAGCTGCCCTCAGAGTAACGCTGGAAGATCTCCGACTGTTTCCCCTCGCACACCTCCCGCAGAGAGTCGATAGAGACTGCACAAAGAACAGCAAGAGAATGTAATCTGAGCTTTTATCAGGTGTTCATTGAGAAATGCCTAAAATTGCATTGTTTCTTGTAAAAGGTGTTGTTGGAATTGTAGCGTTTGAAATAAAAAAAATTAAGACAAAAAAATTGCTGCTATATGCTATATCTATCTACATCTGATGTTCAAAACAAAAAAGCTTTATAGATATTATCATGTAAACACCATTTCATTGGTAAAGTGGGGAAGGAACGATGATTTGATCTCTGAACTCGAGCCTCATCAACTTTGAAATGTATACTGGTAATCTTTTCACAACTCAAAGTCTTACACTCAAAGGTGAACAGGTTTTCCACACAGCTACTGCAAGTCTTCAGAATAAGTGGTATCGCATTGCAAAATGCGATGCAATTTCTCTCAAATGCAATGCATTCGTCAAAAAAAAAGTGTTTGCGATTCAAAAAATTGTGTTCAATTGTGTAACCAAAGTCCCTAAAAAACACTGATCACTCGTCAATTGATCATCAATAACGGCATGACACAATGTAGGACGCTGTGTTGACTTTACGAGGACCAGCTGATCGCTGCGTCTGGAAGCAGGAGAGTGCGCGGAGCCACCCGCACGCGCAGGGCAACGAGGGGCAGGACAAGCACCGCGCCTCGCTAATCTCACGACAATAACCATGTGTAACAAATAACTATGTGTAACACATAACCATGTGTAACACATAACCATGTGTAACTCATAACTATGTGTAACACATAACCATGTGTAACTCATAACTATGTGTAACACATAACCATGTGTAACTCATAACTTTGTGTAACACATAACCATGTGTAACACATAACGAAAGTTACAACTGTAACTACGGTTCTATGAATCCCGGATGACCGCCAGAGGCGGTGCATAAAGCACTGGATGATCATCCTTGCGCATACACAGGTCGAGAATTAATAACAAAAAAAGTCACCTTTGACCCCCGGTGGCTCACGTGAGTCTATATAGTCACGTGACACACTGGATGACGAATACCAGCAGGGTCCAGAGGAATAGACAAAACCATACCTCAATGGGACGCAGAAGAGTGTTGCCGGAGAACCTCTTTCAGCGGTTGTGGAGAAACCACATTCACTCTGTAGAATCTTGCAAAGGTATTCGGGGATGTCCAAGAGGCCGCCGCACAGATCACGTCCAAGGACACCCCGTTCATAGCGGCCCACGAAGTTGAGAGCCCCCTTGTGGAGTGGCACCTCACCCCGGACGGCAACGGTCGCCCTTGTTGAGCATAGGCTTCCGTGATTACATCAACAATCCAGCGCGCGAGACGCTGTTTGGACAGAGCCTGGCACTTGCGTGGGCCGGCGAAACAAACAAACAGGCTCTCAGATTTGCGTATCAATGCTGTAGCACGCACATATGCCTCAAGCGCACGGACAGGACACATCTGTTCGGCAGCAGATCCCGCACTAAAACGTGCCAGTTGTAGCGGCCGGTTGTGTCCCTCCAACAAAATCACCTTTGGAACGAAATCCATATTCGGCCAAAGGGAAACCGCAGAGTTGTCGGGGTGCCCACGAAAACAGGAGTCTGCCACGGACAAAGCCTAGCGCTCACTCACCCGCTTCGCCGAGGCCATTGCCAGAAGGAATGCCGTCTTCATTGACAGCCATTTAAGGTCAACCTGCGACAGAGGCTCTAATGGAGGGGATCGCAACGCCTCCAGCTCCAGGGACAGGTCCCATGCCGGGGCCACAGAACGGGCGGGCGGACGCAAATGCCGGGCACCCTTTAGAAAAAGGGAAATATCCACATGCCAACAAGAAATTGCGGCAACGTATACCTTCAGGGTAGATGGAGCGCGCCCCTGGCCAAGTAGGTCCTGCAGGAATGCGAGCACCGTTGACACACAATGCACTGGATCCTCACCGCTTTTGCGACACCAGGCGTCAAACAGTTTCCACTTGCAGGAATACAGAAGATGGGTAGACCGAGCACGAGCATTGCTTATTGTGTTCCCCGGCGTACCTCGAGAAGGTCAGGCCGGGCCCTGCATGGGCCATATCCAGAGCTTCAGGCGCTCGGGATTGGGGTGTAGAATCTGACCCCCTAGTTGAGAGAGGAGATCCCGCCTGGGGGGGAGACGTCTCGCTGTGTCACAGCAGTGCCTGCGCAGCAGAGGAAACCATGTCCTCCCCGGCCAAAACTGCCCGTACACTGAGGGAACTATATTACGATAGATCAATGCGCTTAGACACAGGGAACCATGCTGCTCTCGGGGGACGAGCCGACGAGGCTGCAGGTGAACGAGGCTCTGCAGGTGAACGAGGCTCTGCAGGTGAACGAGGCTCTGCAGGTGAACGAGGCTCTGCAGGTGAACGAGGCTCTGCAGGTGAACGAGGCTCTGCAGGTGAGCAGTAGGTGCATCCTATGATTGATACGTGGCAGGACTAATCGGCCGTCCACGCCACGAGGAAATGAGACTCAGATTTGGTGCCAAAAAATCGTCCATTACGCCTTTAATTTTCACAACTTAAAAATGCACATTGACAGATCATCCAGGAGCCTGAAGATTTCAGACCGAAATATGAATTGCTAAACTAATACAATAATCATCATTCAGACCAGGAGAGTACAATATGGTCTGCTTGCTTGGCGCTTCTTTGCAGCTGAGTAGTTCTCCCACATGTCAATCATTCCCTGCGTGCTAATGCACACCTGCAGCCTCGTTCACATAGCAGCATGTTTCCCTGGCTGTGCATGTGTGGTTGATATGTCGGTGTGTGTTTAGTGAGTTCCTTCAGTTACAGGACTAACATGACACAGAGAAAGACTGTGTTCGAGCTCAGAAGAGACAGAAATGAAGAGACGAGAGATGATCGTCCTAATAAACAAACCCCCGCCCCGCCTCTACGCTGTTGCATGCTCATGCAAAAGGTTTGATGGGAGGCGGCCTCTCTGAAAGTACAGGAGAGTGGGGGGTGAGTGTGTGCATGCGCATTTAAAAAAAACGGAACAAACAGTCGCTTGAGTTCTCAAATCTGCAAAAAAATCATCTATTCAACCTTTAAGTGTAAAAACTGGTTTAATTTGTCTCTCCTCCTTGCCTGAACTTTCCCATGTGATGTGAAGACCTATAAAAAGTGTAATCAGCACAGCTCCTTTTGGGGAAGATTGTAACTCTGCATCTGGTGGACCTACGTCTTCCTTCTCTTTGCTGCAAAGATATTTTTCATCAAATAAAACACACAAGAAGACATTCTGTTTTTCTTGGATTTCTTCATTATTTTCATTAATGTCCACAACACAGCCTAGCTATATAGCATTATATAAAGTAGCTGTAGTAAAAGTAAGAACATAAATCCTAATTTAAGAAGACTCACTCTTGGCCTTCTCGCTCTTGCGCGATGGTCTCCAGCGAATGCAGGACTTGTACTCATCCAGGAAGTAGAAACGCACCAGACCCTTGGAGCCTCCACGCAGTTTCACCATCTGGGTCCCCATCTGCATGGAGCTCATGCACTTCTCCACTATGTACAAACAGACAGGAAGGGGAGGGAGGAGTTACAAGTGTGTCAGAGAAACAATTGGAGCAGCACTTCACTTATCACTGCACATGTCAGAGCAGACAGAGCAGCTCAAGCAAAACACACATTTACTCTCAATTCAAGGAGACGGGACCAGGCAAAAGCACTGACAATAGTCCTACTTCATCAGTCGACACACGGATCATGAAGTCAAGTGAGTTAGTGTAGGGATCCCCAACCTTATTTGTACCACGGACCGGAATAATATAGGTTTTATTTTCACGGATCGGTGTGCCAGATTTTGTCGCGGTTAGGTTAACTTGCGTGGAAGTGGGCGGGGCTTAGGCTTCCATTCAATTCAGCTCGGAAGGCGAAATGTTCTCAAAAGACCAAAAGACACGTTTGTGCATTATTAAGTGTACCATACCAAAAGATCCGAATTAGAGTAAAATAACATACAGTTACACGTGTCCTCACTGTTATTCTGACGGAAGTTCATCAGATAAATATGGAGAAAATGAGTGCATAGAAATTACAACTCAGCACACGCTGAATAAGTGGGGGCCCTGCACGTGTTTCTGTGCAATGAGATGCTCCCATCAGGAGTGATGGGAGACAATGACCCCCGCAGTGTGTTTAAGTCCAGTCTGCTCCTTAATTCTGTCTTGTTACCGTCACGGCACGGGAAGTAGCGCTCAGACTCTTGTAAAAGTAAAAACAGGTGATCGCGCAGGAGTTGCAGAATTCTGGCCCAGGTGACGTGTCCTCCAAAATCCTTGCTGGCTCCTCGTCTGCTCCTCATTTGGCCTTTTCCCCTTTGCAAAAATGCTCTCCAAAGACTTTTGTTTTTTAATAATTTTCGCTGGCTTGTGGTTCTACTTTTGGGCAGCGTGTTTGATGCAACGCATCCGCAATGACGTATCATGTATAATGCACGTATCAGTTATGTTCTCACGCAGGACAAGAGCAGAGATATAATATACTTGCCATTATATTTAATGGATTTCATTGGCAATTTCCTATAAGGCTTTTCATGATATATCCACAGACGAGCTCATTAGTGTCATGAGGGACAGGCCAAAGTTACGTCAGCGAAGATGCTGTCACTGATAGATTATTTCCATAATGCGTTGCGGGCCGGTACCGGTCCCTGGCCCGATGGTTAGGGACCCCGGAGTTAGTGAATAATATACTAGTATACAAGGGCTACACAATATAGTGATATGGCTGTTAAAGTAAGTAAGTAAAATGTTTTATAGATGTACTATAAAAGCTTTGCCGTGCTGTATATTTACTTAGGTTCTTTTTGAGACAATAATTGAGTAGATGTTATGACATTGTTGACATGTAGGGCTGGGTATCGTTAGATTTTTTTAATCAATATTTTTCAATGTAAATTAATGGCCAAAACTGTTTTCCAGCATTTAATCATGCTGTAATAGTGATAAATCTCATTTAAAAACATGTATGAAGCCAAGTTTTAACTCAAAACCACTGTGCAAATAAGCGCTGAGTAAATCACTTAACCGTAAAGTCTTAGATGTTGAATACAGAATTTTTGCCACCAATCTGAGTCTCATTTCCTCGTGGTGTGGACCACAGAGTATTTCTCCCACATGTCAATCATTCCCTGCGTGCTACTACACACCTGCAGCCTCATTCCCAGGATATCAACACATTTCCCTGGCTGTGCATGCGTGGTTCATATGCCGGTGTGTGTTTAGCGAAACTAGCAGCAAGATCCAAGTCGGTCGGGTTACCGGAAACACACAATTGTTTCTTCTTGGCCTCGAGTCGCCACGGAGATATGTCTATGGATAAAAAGTAATTAAAGAAAAAGAAGAAAGAAAACAAAAGACAAAAAGACGATCAAAAGAGCTATACAATATTTTTGTATTAAAGGACTAATTATAAAGGAAAAATATGTTTATATTTTATCATTCGACAACATTCCTCCAGGTTTCTGCTTTTTCCCAAGGAGGTTTTTTGTAGTTTTTCCTGGCCAAGAAGGAGGGTCGAAGGACAGAGGACTCTGGGACATCGTCCCTCGCCACCACAGACATGGCTTGATTCATTTTTCACTGTCGCCCTCAGAGGCAACTGTTGTTGTGATTTTGGGCATTACAAAAATAAATTGAATCGAAACATTAATTCATGTCACTGTACAGATTTTTCTGTTGATGTTACTTACACGCAGATAGGGCATGGAAAAAAAAAAATATTATAAGACTGAATTGGGAAAGATAATGTGTGTAATTCCTCCCCTTATGGGAGTGTTGCAACAAAGCCTGCATATGACTGCAACAAATGTAGAATTGTCTCTCCTGGCAATACCAGGAATCACCAAGTCTCATATTTAGACAATTTTAGAAAGGAGCAGACATACATTGTGTATTGATCTCATTCAAGACACATGCCAACAACAATAATCATTGGTTTTAGCATTGCATTCACATCATTGCACAGGGCTTCACCCAACTACCCTACTGGGGTTGTGTTCAAAATATCGATACAGCAATGTGTCGTCACAGACTCCATATCGATACGCGTCACAGTATTAATTTTTTATTTATTTTTTTTTAAATCAGATTTTTATGGCCCGTAGGCTCTAAACGAGGTGGAATAGTACTTTTGATCTGCTGTTTCTGCTGCTCTCCTCTGGGCCGAGGTGAGAAGGAGCTGTGGACCTGATCAGAAGCTCCTCTCCAGGTGAGAAGGAGATGTAGACCTGATCAGAAGCTCCTCTGGGCCGAGGTGAGAAGGAGCTGTGGACCTGAGCAAAAGCTCCTCTGGGTCGAGGTGAGAAGGAGCCGTGGACCTGATCAGAAGCTCCTCTGGGTCGAGGTGAGAAGGAGCTGTAGACCTGATCAGAAGCTCCTCTGGGCCGAGGTGAGAAGGAGCTGTGGACCTGATCAAAAGCTCCTCTGGGTTGAGGTGAGAAGGAGCCGTGGACCTGATCAAAAGCTCCTCTGGGTTGAGGTGAGAAGGAGCCGTGGACCTGATCAGAAGCTCTTCTGGGCCGAGGTGAGAAGGAGCTGTGGACCTGATCAGAAGCTCCTCTAGAGGTGAGAAGGAGCTGTGGACCTGATCAAAAGCTCCTCTGGGTCGAGGTGAGAAGGAGCTGTGGACCTGATCAGAAGCTCCTCTGGGCAGAGGTGAGAAGGAGCTGGGGACCTGATCAGAAGCTCCTCTCAAGGTGAGAAGGAGCAGTGGACCTGATCAGAAGCTCCTCTGGTCGAGGTGAGAAGAAGCTGTGGACCTGATCAGAAGCTCCTCTGAGCCGAGGTGAAAAGGAGCTGTGGACCTGATCAGAAGCTCCTCTGGGTCGAGGTGAGAAGGAGCTGTGGACCTGATCAGAAGCTTGTCTGGGCCGAGGCGAGAAGGAGCTGTGGACCTGATCAGAAGCTCCTCTTGGTCGAGGTGAGAAGGAGCTGTGGACCTGATCAGAAGCTCCTCTGGGTCGAGGTGAAAAGGAGCTGTGGACCTGATCAGAAGCTCCTCTGAGCCGAGGTGAGAAGGAGCTGTGGACCTGATCAGAAGCTCGTCTGGGCCGAGGCGAGAAGGAGCTGTGGACCTGATCAGAAGCTCCTCTGGGTCGAGGTGAGAAGGAGCTGTGGACCTGATCAGAAGCTCCTCTGGGTCGAGGTGAGAAGGAGCTGTGGACCTGATCAGAAATTTTTTAAGACCCTTTTTTCAGAAATGTATCGGGATACGTATTGTAATGAGGGAATTATAATCGGAATATACAAGTATCGGGATATGTATTGTATCGTGACCCCTGTATCGGGATATGTATCATATTGTGAGGGTCCTGGCAATACCCAGCCCTATACCCTACCCTCCATAATCAGACTGTCCATATTTGTTTTTTTTAAATAAAAAAATTAATGTTTTGCCCAGATGTCTCCATCTGTTCCAGATTCTCCCAATTTCCATTCCCAACTGGCTGTTTGATGAGTGGAATTAAACCATAGTAAGATTTGTATGGCAAGAAACATCGAATCCGATTTAAAACTAACAATTGTCAGACAAAAAAGGAGGCAGGGTTTACCTTGTATGAAATATTACTTTATTTCACCTAAAATCAGAGTGTTGCTGGTGTGACCCAGAAAATGAAGCTCTATGGAAAAATACTGAGAGTAATGTGGTGCCGGGGTTCCTGTACAGGTCTTATACTGAGAGTAATGTGGTGCCAGGGGTTCCTGTACAGTCCTTATACTGAGAGTAATGTGGTGCCGAGGGTTCCTGTACAGGCCTTACACTGAGAATAATGTGGTGCCAGGGGTTCCTGTACAGGCCTTATACTGAGAGTAATGTGGTGCCGGGGGTTCCTGTACAGGCCTTATACTGAGAGTAATGTGGCGCCGAGGGTTCCTGTACAGGCCTTACACTGAGAATAATGTGGTGCCAGGGGTTCCTGTACAGGCCTTATACTGAGAGTAATGTGGTGCTGGAGGTTCCTGTACAGGCCTTACACTGAGAGTAATGTGGTGCCGGGGGTTCCTGTACAGGCCTTATACTGAGAGTAATGTGGTGCCGGGGGTTCCTGTACAGGCCTTATACTGAGAGTAATGTGGCGCCGAGGGTTCCTGTACAGGCCTTACACTGAGAATAATGTGGTGCCAGGGGTTCCTGTACAGGCCTTATACTGAGAGTAATGTGGTGCTGGAGGTTCCTGTACAGGCCTTACACTGAGAGTAATGTGGTGCCGAGGGTTCTGTACCTGTCTTATACTGAGAGTAATGTGGTGCCGGGGGTTCCTGTACAGGCCTTATACTGAGAGTAATGTGGTGCCGGGGGTTCCTGTACAGGTCTTATACTGAGAGTAATGTGGTGCCGGGGGTTCCTGTACAGGCCTTATACTGAGAGTAATGTGGTGCCGGGGGTTCCTGTACAGGCCTTATACTGAGAGTAATGTGGTGCCGGAGGTTCCTGTACAGGCCTTACACTGAGAGTAATGTGGTGCCGGGGGTTCCTGTACAGGTCTTATACTGAGAGTAATGTGGTGCCGGGGGTTCCTGTACAGGCCTTATACTGAGAGTAATGTGGTGCCGGGGGTTCCTGTGCCCCTGCCTCTGGGGAAGTCTGTCCCTTCAATGTGAATGTAAATCCTAGGTAAAGGATTCAAAATTGGATGAAGATGAAATCTGACACATATTTGCAGCATTAAACTAATACAATAATTGCTGCCTGTGGTTATATTTGGGCTGTGGAAATCATTTAGAAACATAGCATAATATTGAAAAAAAGAACTGAATTAGTTCATTTTTTGGAGCTGTGAACTTAGTACAACATTTTGAATTATGAACTATGAACTGAATTAGTTCATGTAGAAAGTGAACTTTCCCAACACTGTCAATGCCCATGGATCCAGCATCATCTTCCGCTTATCGCGGAGGCAGCAATCTAAGCAGGGAGTCCCAGACTTCCCTTTCCCGAGACACTTCCTCCACCTCCTCCGGGGGGGGGTCCCGAGGCGTTCCCAGGCCAGCCAAATGGCAAAATGCTTATGCCATATGTTTTATTTAATTTAACTTGTTTTGGCACATTGACAAGAAGGAATAGTCGGGAGCAGTAAAAGATATAGAGTAGTAAACATAACGATTACTTTAAAATGTTTGGTTAAAGAAAAAGTGTACATCGGAATAGCACCACCAGAGGACACATGTCCCCAGCACACACCGGAGGACACATGCTCCCAGTACACACCAGAGGACACACGCTCCCACGCATACACCAGAGGACACATGTCCCAGCACACACCAGAGGACACATGCTCCCAGCACACACCAGAGGACACACGCTCCCAGCACACACCAGAGGACACACGCTCCCAGCACACACCAGAGGACACACGCTCCCACGCACACACCAGAGGACACACGCTCCCACACACACACCAGAGGACACATGCTCCCAGAACACACCAGAGGACACACGCTCCCACGCACACACCAGAGGACACACGCTCCCACGCACACACCAGAGGACACACGCTCCCACGCACACACCAGAGGACACACGCTCCCACGCACACACCAGAGGACACATGTCCCCAGCACACACCAGAGGACACATGTCCCCAGCACACACCAGAGGACACATGTCCCCAGCACACACCAGAGGACACATGCTCCCACACACACACCAGAGGACACATGTCCCCAGCACACACCAGAGGACACACGCTCCCAGCACACACCAGAGGACATATGCTCCTAGCACACACACCAGCGGACACATGACCCCAGCCCACACCAGAGGACACATGCTCCCAGCACACACCAGAGGACATATGTCCCCAGCACACACCAGAGGACACATGCTCCCAGCACACACCAGAGGACACATGCTCCCAGCACACACCAGAGGACACATGCTCCCAGCACAAACCAGAGGACACATGCTCCCAGCACACACCAGAGGACACATGCTCCCAGCACACACCATAGGACACATGCTCCCAGCACACACCAGAGGACATAGGACACCAGTCCCACGCACACACCAGAGGACACACGATCCCAGCACACACCAGATTACACACGCTCCCAGCACACACCAGAGGACACACGCTCCTACGCACACACCAGAAGACATATGCTCCCAGCACACACCAGAAGACACATGCTCCCACGCACACACCAGAGGACACACGCTCCCACGCACACACCAGAGGACACACGCTCCCACCCACACACCAGAGGACACACGCTCCCAGCACACACCAGAAGACACACGATCCCAGCACACACCAGAGGACACACGCTCCCACGCACACACCAGAGGACACATGCTCCCAAGCACACACAAGAGGACACGCGCTCCCAAGCACACACCAGAGGACACGCGCTCCCACGCTCACAGCAGAGGACACACGCTCCTACGCACACACCAGAGGACATATGCTCCCAGCACACACCAGAAGACACATGCTCCCAGCACACACCAGAAGACACACGATCCCAGCCCACACCAGAGGACACATGCTCCCAGCACACACGCTCCCACGCACACACCAGAGGACACATGCTCCCAAGCACACACCAGAGGACACGCGCTCCCACGCTCACACCAGAGGACACGCGCTCCCACGCTCACACCAGAGGACACGCGCTCCCAAGCACACACCAGAGGACACGCGCTCCCACGCTCACACCAGAGGACAGACGCTCCCACGGACACACCAGAAGACACACGCTCCCATCACACACCAGAGGACACATGGTCCCACGCACACACACGAGGGCACACGCTCCCACGCACACACCAGAGGACAAACGCTCCCACGCACACACCAGAGGACACACGCTCCCACGCACACACCAGAGGACAGATTACAGAGGACCCATGCTCCCAGCACACACCAGAGGACACATGCTCTCACGCACGCACCAGAGGACACATGCTCTCACGCACGCACCAGAGGACACACGCTCCCACGCACACACCAGAAGACACACGCTCCCACCAGAGGACACACGCTCCCACCAGAGGACACACGCTCCCACCAGAGGACACACGCTCCCACCAGAGGACACACGCTCCCACGCGCACAACAGAGGACACACGCTCCCACGCACACACCAGAAGACACATGCTTCCACGCACACACCAGAGGACAGATTACAGAGGACCCATGCTCCCAGCACACACCAGAGGACACATGCTCTCACGCACGCACCAGAGGACACACGCTCCCACCAGAGGACACACGCTCCCAGCAGAGGACACACGCTCCCACCAGAGGACACAGGCTCCCACCAGAGGACACAGGCTCCCACGCACACAACAGAGGACACACGCTCCCACGCACACACCAGAGGACACACGCTCCCACGCACACACCAGAGGACCCACGCTCCCACGCACACACCAGAAGACACACGCTCCCACCAGAGGACACACGCTCCCACCAGAGGACACACGCTCCCACCAGAGGACACACGATCCCACCAGAGGACACACGCTCCCACACCAGAGGACACATGTCCCCAGCACACACTAGAGGACACATGCTCCCACGCACGCACCAGAGGACACATGCTCCCAGCACACACACCAGAGGACACATGTCCCCAGCACACACTAGAGGACACATGCTCCCACGCACGCACCAGAGGACACATGCTCCCACGCACACACCAGAGGACACATGCTCCCACGCACACACACCAGAGGACACATGTCCCCAGCACACACTAGAGGACACATGCTCCCATGCACACGCCAGAGGACACATGGTCCCACGCACATACCAGAGGACACACGCTCCCAGCACACACCAGAGGACACACGCTCCCAGCACACACCAGAGGACACAGGCTCCCAGCACACACCAGAGGACAGAGGACACACGCTCCCACGCACACATCAGAGGACGTATGCTTCCAGCACACACCAGAGGACACATGCTCCCACGCACACACCAGAGGACACACGCTCCCACACACCAGAGGACACACGCTCCCAGCACACACCAGAGAACACATGTCCCCAGCACACACTAGAGGACACATGCTCCCACGCACGCACCAGAGGACACATGCTCCCAGCACACACCAGAGGACACATGCTCCCACGCACACAACAGAGGACACATGCTCCCACGCACACAACAGAGGACACATGCTCCCACGCACACAACAGAGGACACACGCTCCCAGCACACACCAGAGGACACACGCTCCAACGCACACACCAGAGGACACACGCTCCCAGCACACACCAGAGGACACCGGCTCCCAGCACACACCAGAGGACAGAGGACACACGCTCCCACGCACACATCAGAGGACGTATGCTTCCAGCACACACCAGAGGACACACGCTCCCACGCACACACCAGAGGACACATGCTCCCAAGCACACACCAGAGGACACACGCTCCCAAGCACACACCAGAGGACACATGCTCCCAACACAGACAAGAGGACAGAGGACACATGCTCCCAAGCACACACCAGAGGACACGCGCTCCCACGCTCACACCAGAGGACACACGCTCCTACGCACACACCAGAGGACATATGCTCCCAGCACACACCAGAAGACACATGCTCCCAGCACACACCAGAAGACACATGCTCCCAAGCACACACCAGAGGACACGCGCTCCCACGCTCACACCAGAGGACACACGCTCCTACGCACACACCAGAGGACATATGCTCACAGCACACACCAGAGGACACATGCTCCCAGCACACACGCTCCCACGCACACACCAGAGGACACATGCTCCCAAGCACACACCAGAGGACACGCGCTCCCACGATCACACCAGAGGACACACGCTCACACCAGAGGACACACGCTCCCAAGCACACACCAGAGGACACGCGCTCCCACGCTCACACCAGAGGACAGACGCTCCCACGGACACACCAGAAGACACACGCTCCCATCACACACCAGAGGACACATGGTTCCACGCACACACACAAGGGCACACGCTCCCACGCACACACACGAGGGCACACGCTCCCACGCACACACCAGAGGACACATGCTCTCACGCACGCACCAGAGGACACACGCTCCCACGCACACACCAGAAGACACACGCTCCCACCAGAGGACACACGCTCCCACCAGAGGACACACGCTCCCACCAGAGGACACACGCTCCCACCAGAGGACACACGCTCCCACCAGAGGACACACGCTCCCACGCACACAACAGAGGACACATGCTCCCACGCACACACCAGAGGACACATGCTTCCACGCACACACCAGAGGACAGATTACAGAGGACCCATGCTCCCAGCACACACCAGAGGACACATGCTCTCACGCACGCACCAGAGGACACACGCTCCCACCAGAGGACACACGCTCCCAGCAGAGGACACACGCTCCCACCAGAGGACACAGGCTCCCACCAGAGGACACACGCTCCCACGCACACAACAGAGGACACATGCTCCCACGCACACACTAGAGGACACATGCTCCCACGCACACACCAGAGGACACACGCTCCCACCAGAGGACACACGCTCCCAGCAGAGGACACACGCTCCCAGCAGAGGACACACGCTCCCACCAGAGGACACAGGCTCCCACCAGAGGACACACGCTCCCACGCACACAACAGAGGACACATGCTCCCACGCACACACTAGAGGACACATGCTCCCACGCACACACCAGAGGACACACGCTCCCACGCACACACCAGAGGACCCACGCTCACACCAGAAGACACACGCTCCCACCAGAGGACACACGCTCCCACACCAGAGGACACATGTCCCCAGCACACAACAGAGGACACACGCTTCCACGCACACACCAGAGGACACACGCTCACACCAGAGGACACGCGCTCCCAGCACACACCAGAGGACACATGCTCCCACGCACACACCAGAGGACACATGTCCCCAGCACACACCAGAGGACACATGTCCCCAGCCCACACCCGAGGACACATGCTCCCAGCACACACCAGAGGACATATGTCCCCAGCACAAAAGTCCCCAGCACACATGTCCCCAGCACACACCAGAGGATACATGTTCCCAACACAAACCAGAGGACACACAGTCCCACGCACACACCAGAGGACACATGCTCCCAGCACACACACCAGCACACACTAGAGGACACATGCTCCCAGCACACACACCAGAGGACACATGTCCCCAGCACACACTAGAGGACACATGCTCCCACGCACGCACCAGAGGACACATGCTCCCACGCACACACCAGAGGACACATGCTCCCACGCACACACACCAGAGAACACATGTCCGCAGCACACACTAGAGGACACATGCTCCCACGCACACACCAGAGGACACACGCTCCCAGCACACACGCTCCCAGCACACACCAGAGGACACAGGCTCCCAGCACACACCAGAGGACAGAGGACACACGCTCCCACGCACACATCAGAGGACGTATGCTTCCAGCACACACCAGAGGACAGAGGACACATGCTCCCACGCACACACCAGAGGACACACGCTCCCACACACCAGAGGACACACGCTCCCAGCACACACCAGAGAACACATGTCCCCAGCACACACTAGAGGACACATGCTCCCACGCACGCACCAGAGGACACATGCTCCCAGCACACACCAGAGGACACATGCTCCCACGCACACAACAGAGGACACATGCTCCCACGCACACAACAGAGGACACATGCTCCCACGCACACAACAGAGGACACACGCTCCCAGCACACACCAGAGGACACATGCTCCAACGCACACACCAGAGGACACACGCTCCCAGCACACACCAGAGGACACCGGCTCCCAGCACACACCAGAGGACAGAGGACACACGCTCCCACGCACACATCAGAGGACGTATGCTTCCAGCACACACCAGAGGACACACGCTCCCACGCACACACCAGAGGACACACGCTCCCACGCACACACCAGAGGACACATGTCCCCAGCACACACCAGAGGACACACGCTCCCAGCACACACCAGAGGACACCGGCTCCCAGCACACACCAGAGGACAGAGGACACACGCTCCCACGCACACATCAGAGGACGTATGCTTCCAGCACACACCAGAGGACACACGCTCCCACGCACACACCAGAGGACACACGCTCCAAGCACACACCAGAGGACACATGCTCCCAACACACACAAGAGGACAGAAGACACACGCTCCCACGCACACACCAGAGGACACACGCTCCCACGCACACACCAGAGGACACATGTCCCCAGCACACACCAGAGGACACACGCTCCCACGCACACACCAGAGGACACATGCTCCCACGCACACACCAGAGGACAGAGGACACACGCTCCCACGCTCCCACGCACGCACCAGAGGACAAACACTCCCACGCACGTACCAGAGGACACACGCACACACCAGAGGACACATGCTCCCACGCACACACCAGAGGACACATGCTCCCACGCACACACCAGAGGACACATGCTCCCACGCACACACCAGAGGACACATGCTCCCACGCACCAGAGGACACATGCTCCCACGCACCATAGGACACATGCTCCCAAGCACACACCAGAGGGCACAAGCTCCCACGCACACACCAGAGGACAGAGGACACACGCTCCCAAGCACACGCCAGAGGACGCACGCTCGCACGCATGCACCAGAGGACACACGCTCGCACGCATGCACCAGAGGACACACGCTCGCACGCATCAGAGGACAGAAGTCACACGCTCCCACGCACACGCCAGAGGACACATGGTCCCACGCACACACCAGAGGACACACGCTCCCAGCACACACCAGAGGACACACGCTCCCAGCACATACCAGAGGACACAGGCTCCCAGCACACACCAGAGGACAGAGGACACACGCTTCCACGCACACATCAGAGGACGTATGCTTCCAGCACACACCAGAGGACACATGCTCCCACGCACACACCAGAGGACACACGCTCCCACACACACAACAGAGGACACATGCTCCCACGCACACAACAGAGGACACATGCTCCCACGCACACAACAGAGGACACATGCTCCCACGCACACAACAGAGGACACACGCTCCCAGCACACACCAGAGGCAACATGCTCCAACGCACACACCAGAGGACACACGCTCCCAGCACACACCAGAGGACACCGGCTCCCAGCACACACCAGAGGACAGAGGACACACGCTCCCACGCACACATCAGAGGACGTATGCTTCCAGCACACACCAGAGGACACACGCTCCCACGCACACACCAGAGGACACACGCTCCCACACCAGAGGACACATGTCCCCAGCACACACTAGAGGACACATGCTCCCACGCACGCACCAGAGGACACATGCTCCCAGCACACACACCAGAGGACACATGTCCCCAGCACACACTAGAGGACACATGCTCCCACGCACGCACCAGAGGACACATGCTCCCACGCACACACCAGAGGACACATGCTCCCACGCACACACACCAGAGGACACATGTCCCCAGCACACACTAGAGGACACATGCTCCCACGCACACACCAAAGGACACATGCTCCCAACACAGACAAGAGGACAGAGGACACATGCTCCCAAGCACACACCAGAGGACACGCGCTCCCACGCTCACACCAGAGGACACACGCTCCTACGCACACACCAGAGGACATATGCTCCCAGCACACACCAGAAGACACATGCTCCCAGCACACACCAGAAGACACATGCTCCCAAGCACACACCAGAAGACACATGCTCCCAAGCACACACCAGAGGACACGCACTCCCACGCTCACACCAGAGGACACACGCTCCTACGCACACACCAGAGGACATATGCTCACAGCACACACCAGAGGACACATGCTCCCAGCACACACGCTCCCACGCACACACCAGAGGACACATGCTCCCAGCACACGCGCTCCCACGCTCACACCAGAGGACACACGCTCACACCAGAGGACACACGCTCCCAAGCACACACCAGAGGACACGCGCTCCCACCAGAGGACAGACGCTCCCACGGACACACCAGAAGACACACGCTCCCATCACACACCAGAGGACACATGGTCCCACGCACACACACGAGGGCACACGCTCCCACGCACACACCAGAGGACACACGCTCCCAAGCACACACCAGAGGACAGATTACAGAGGACCCATGCTCCCAGCACACACCAGAGGACACATGCTCTCACGCACGCACCAGAGGACACATGCTCTCACGCACGCACCAGAGGACACACGCTCCCACGCACACACCAGAAGACACACGCTCCCACCAGAGGACACACGCTCCCACCAGAGGACACACGCTCCCACCAGAGGACACACGCTCCCACGCACACAACAGAGGACACATGCTCCCACGCACACACCAGAGGACACATGCTTCCACGCACACACCAGAGGACAGATTACAGAGGACCCATGCTCCCAGCACACACCAGAGGACACATGCTCTCACGCACGCACCAGAGGACACACGCTCCCACCAGAGGACACACGCTCCCAGCAGAGGACACACGCTCCCACCAGAGGACACAGGCTCCCACCAGAGGACACACGCTCCCACGCACACAACAGAGGACACATGCTCCCACGCACACACCAGAGGACGCATGCTCCCACGCACACACCAGAGGACACATGCTCCCACGCACACACCAGAGGACCCACGCTCACACCAGAAGACACACGCTCCCACCAGAGGACACACGCTCCCACAACAGAGGACACATGTCCCCAGCACACAACAGAGGACACATGCTCCCACGCACACACCAGAGGACACACGCTTCCACGCACACACCAGAGGACACACGCTCACACCAGAGGACACGCGCTCCCAGCACACACAAGAGGACACATGCTCCCACGCACACACCAGAGGACACATGTCCCCAGCCCACACCCGAGGACACATGCTCCCAGCACACACCAGAGGACATATGTCCCCAGCACAAAAGTCCCCAGCACACATGTCCCCAGCACACACCAGAGGATACATGTTCCCAACACAAACCAGAGGACACACAGTCCCACGCACACACCAGAGGACACATGCTCCCAGCACACACACCAGAGGACACATGTCCCCAGCACACACTAGAGGACACATGCTCCCAGCACACACACCAGAGGACACATGTCCCCAGCACACACTAGAGGACACATGCTCCCACGCACGCACCAGAGGACACATGCTCCCACGCACACACCAGAGGACACATGCTCCCACGCACACACACCAGAGAACACATGTCCCCAGCACACACTAGAGGACACATGCTCCCACGCACGCACCAGAGGACACATGCTCCCACGCACACACCAGAGGACACATGCTCCCACGCACACACACCAGAGAACACATGCTCCCACGCACACACACCAGAGAACACATGTCCCCAGCACACACTAGAGGACACATGCTCCCACGCACACACCAGAGGACACACGCTCCCAGCACACACGCTCCCAGCACACACCAGAGGACACATGCTCCCACGCACACACACCAGAGAACACATGCTCCCACGCACACACACCAGAGAACACATGTCCCCAGCACACACTAGAGGACACATGCTCCCACGCACACACCAGAGGACACACGCTCCCAGCACACACGCTCCCAGCACACACCAGAGGACACAGGCTCCCAGCACACACCAGAGGACAGAGGACACACGCTCCCACGCACACATCAGAGGAAGTATGCTTCCAGCACACACCAGAGGACAGAGGACACATGCTCCCACGCACACACCAGAGGACACACGCTCCCACACACCAGAGGACACACACTCCCAGCACACACCAGAGAACACATGTCCCCAGCACACACTAGAGGACACATGCTCCCACGCACGCACCAGAGGACACATGCTCCCAGCACACACCAGAGGACACATGCTCCCACGCACACAACAGAGGACACATGCTCCCACGCACACAACAGAGGACACATGCTCCCACGCACACAACAGAGGACACACGCTCCCAGCACACACCAGAGGACACATGCTCCAACGCACACACCAGAGGACACACGCTCCCAGCACACACCAGAGGACACCGGCTCCCAGCACACACCAGAGGACAGAGGACACACGCTCCCACGCACACATCAGAGGACGTATGCTTCCAGCACACACCAGAGGACACACGCTCCCACGCACACACCAGAGGACACACGCTCCAAGCACACACCAGAGGACACATGCTCCCAACACACACAAGAGGACAGAGGACACATGCTCCCACGCACACACCAGAGGACACACGCTCCCACGCACACACCAGAGGACACATGTCCCCAGCACACACCAGAGGACACATGTCCCCAGCACAAACCAGAGGACACACGCTCCCACGCACACACCAGAGGACACATGCTCCCACGCACACACCAGAGGACAGAGGACACACGCTCCCACGCTCCCACGCACGCACCAGAGGACAAACACTCCCACGCACGTACCAGAGGACACACGCACACACCAGAGGACACATGCTCCCACGCACACACCAGAGAACACATGCTCCCACGCACACACCAGAGGACACATGCTCCCACGCACACACCAGAGGACACATGCTCCCACGCACACACCAGAGGACACATGCTCCCACGCACCAGAGGACACATGCTCCCACGCACCATAGGACACATGCTCCCAAGCACACACCAGAGGGCACAAGCTCCCACGCACACACCAGAGGACAGAGGACACACGCTCCCACGCACACACCAGAGGACGCACGCTCGCACGCATGCACCAGAGGACACACGCTCGCACGCATGCACCAGAGGACACACGCTCGCACGCATCAGAGGACAGAAGTCACACGCTCCCACGCACACGCCAGAGGACACATGGTCCCACGCACACACCAGAGGACACACGCTCCCAGCACACACCAGAGGACACACGCTCCCAGCACACACCAGAGGACACAGGCTCCCAGCACACACCAGAGGACAGAGGACACACGCTCCCACGCACACATCAGAGGACGTATGCTTCCAGCACACACCAGAGGACACATGCTCCCACGCACACACCAGAGGACACACGCTCCCACACACCAGAGGACACACGCTCCCAGCACACACCAGAGAACACATGTCCCCAGCACACACTAGAGGACACATGCTCCCACGCACGCACCAGAGGACACATGCTCCCAGCACACACCAGAGGACACATGCTCCCACGCACACAACAGAGGACACATGCTCCCACGCACACAACAGAGGACACATGCTCCCACGCACACAACAGAGGACACACGCTCCCAGCACACACCAGAGGACACATGCTCCAACGCACACACCAGAGGACACACGCTCCCAGCACACACCAGAGGACACCGGCTCCCAGCACACACCAGAGGACAGAGGACACACGCTCCCACGCACACATCAGAGGACGTATGCTTCCAGCACACACCAGAGGACACACGCTCCCACGCACACACCAGAGGACACACGCTCCCAAGCACACACCAGAGGACACACGCTCCCAACACACACAAGAGGACAGAGGACACACGCTCCCACGCACACACCAGAGGACACACGCTCCCACGCACACACCAGAGGACACATGTCCCCAGCACACACCAGAGGACACACGCTCCCACGCACACACCAGAGGACACATGCTCCCACGCACACACCAGAGGACAGAGGACACACGCTCCCACGCTCCCACGCACGCACCAGAGGACAAACACTCCCACGCACGTACCAGAGGACACACGCACACACATGCTCCCACGCACACAACAGAGGACACATGCTCCCACGCACCAGAGGACACATGCTCCCACGCACCATAGGACACATGCTCCCAAGCACACACCAGAGGGCACAAGCTCCCACGCACACACCAGAGGACAGAGGACACACGCTCCCACGCACACACCAGAGGACACACGCTCGCACGCATGCACCAGAGGACACACGCTCGCACGCATGCACCAGAGGACACACGCTCGCACGCATCAGAGGACAGAAGTCACACGCTCCCACGCACACGCCAGAGGACACATGGTCCCACGCACACACCAGAGGACACACGCTCCCAGCACACACCAGAGGACACACGCTCCCAGCACACACCAGAGGACACACGCTCCCAGCACATACCAGAGGACACAGGCTCCCAGCACACACCAGAGGACAGAGGACACACGCTCCCACGCACACATCAGAGGACGTATGCTTCCAGCACACACCAGAGGACACATGCTCCCACGCACACACCAGAGGACACACGCTCCCACACACCAGAGGACACACGCTCCCAGCACACACCAGAGAACACATGTCCCCAGCACACACTAGAGGACACATGCTCCAATGCACGCACCAGAGGACACATGCTCCCAGCACACACCAGAGGACACATGCTCCCACGCACACAACAGAGGACACATGCTCCCACGCACACAACAGAGGACACATGCTCCCACGCACACAACAGAGGACACACGCTCCCAGCACACACCAGAGGACACATGCTCCAACGCACACACCAGAGGACACACGCTCCCAGCACACACCAGAGGACACCGGCTCCCAGCACACACCAGAGGACAGAGGACACACGCTCCCACGCACACATCAGAGGACGTATGCTTCCAGCACACACCAGAGGACACACGCTCCCACGCACACACCAGAGGACACACGCTCCCAAGCACACACCAGAGGACACACGCTCCCAACACACACAAGAGGACAGAGGACACACGCTCCCACGCACACACCAGAGGACACACGCTCCCACGCACACACCAGAGGACACATGTCCCCAGCACACACCAGAGGACACACGCTCCCACGCACACACCAGAGGACACATGCTCCCACGCACACACCAGAGGACAGAGGACACACGCTCCCACGCTCCCACGCACGCACCAGAGGACAAACACTCCCACGCACGTACCAGAGGACACACGCACACACCAGAGGACACATGCTCCCACGCACACACCAGAGGACCCACGCTCACACCAGAAGACACACGCTCCCACCAGAGGACACACGCTCCCACACCAGAGGACACATGTCCCCAGCACACAACAGAGGACACATGCTCCCACGCACACACCAGAGGACACACGCTTCCACGCACACATCAGAGGACACACGCTCACACCAGAGGACACGCGCTCCCAGCACACACCAGAGGACACATGCTCCCACGCACACACCAGAGGACACATGTCCCCAGCACACACCAGAGGACACATGTCCCCAGCCCACACCCGAGGACACATGCTCCCAGCACACACCAGAGGACATATGTCCCCAGCACAAAAGTCCCCAGCACACATGTCCCCAGCACACACCAGAGGATACATGTTCCCAACACAAACCAGAGGACACACAGTCCCACGCACACACCAGAGGACACATGCTCCCAGCACACACACCAGAGGACACATGCTCCCAGCACACACACCAGAGGACACATGTCCCCAGCACACACTAGAGGACACATGCTCCCACGCACGCACCAGAGGACACATGCTCCCACGCACACACCAGAGGACACATGCTCCCACGCACACACACCAGAGAACACATGTCCCCAGCACACACACCAGAGAACACATGTCCCCAGCACACACTAGAGGACACATGCTCCCACGCACACACCAGAGGACACACGCTCCCAGCACACACGCTCCCAGCACACACCAGAGGACACAGGCTCCCAGCACACACCAGAGGACAGAGGACACACGCTCCCACGCACACATCAGAGGACGTATGCTTCCAGCACACACCAGAGGACAGAGGACACATGCTCCCACGCACACACCAGAGGACACACGCTCCCACACACCAGAGGACACACGCTCCCAGCACACACCAGAGAACACATGTCCCCAGCACACACTAGAGGACACATGCTCCCACGCACGCACCAGAGGACACATGCTCCCAGCACACACCAGAGGACACATGCTCCCACGCACACAACAGAGGACACATGCTCCCACGCACACAACAGAGGACACATGCTCCCACGCACACAACAGAGGACACACGCTCCCAGCACACACCAGAGGACACATGCTCCAACGCACACACCAGAGGACACACGCTCCCAGCACACACCAGAGGACACCGGCTCCCAGCACACACCAGAGGACAGAGGACACACGCACCCACGCACACATCAGAGGACGTATGCTTCCAGCACACACCAGAGGACACACGCTCCCACGCACACACCAGAGGACACACGCTCCAAGCACACACCAGAGGACACATGCTCCCAACACACACAAGAGGACAGAGGACACACGCTCCCACGCACACACCAGAGGACACACGCTCCCACGCACACACCAGAGGACACATGTCCCCAGCACACACCAGAGGACACATGTCCCCAGCACACACCAGAGGACACACGCTCCCACGCACACACCAGAGGACACACGCTCCCACGCACACACCAGAGGACAGAGGACACACGCTCCCACGCTCCCACGCACGCACCAGAGGACAAACACTCCCACGCACGTACCAGAGGACACACGCACACACCAGAGGACACATGCTCCCACGCACACACCAGAGGACACATGCTCCCACGCACACACCAGAGGACACATGCTCCCACGCACACACCAGAGGACACATGCTCCCACGCACACACCAGAGGACACATGCTCCCACGCACACACCAGAGGACACATGCTCCCACGCACCAGAGGACACATGCTCCCACGCACCATAGGACACATGCTCCCAAGCACACACCAGAGGGCACAAGCTCCCACGCACACACCAGAGGACAGAGGACACACGCTCCCACGCACACACCAGAGGACGCACGCTCGCACGCATGCACCAGAGGACACACGCTCGCACGCATCAGAGGACAGAAGTCACACGCTCCCACGCACACACCAGAGGACACACGCTCCCAGCACACACCAGAGGACACACGCTCCCAGCACACACCAGAGTACACAGGCTCCCAGCACACACCAGAGGACAGAGGACACACGCTCCCACGCACACATCAGAGGACGTATGCTTCCAGCACACACCAGAGGACACATGCTCCCACGCACACACCAGAGGACACACGCTCCCACACACCAGAGGACACACGCTCCCAGCACACACCAGAGAACACATGTCCCCAGCACACACTAGAGGACACATGCTCCCACGCACGCACCAGAGGACACATGCTCCCAGCACACACCAGAGGACACATGCTCCCACGCACACAACAGAGGACACATGCTCCCACGCACACAACAGAGGACACATGCTCCCACGCACACAATAGAGGACACACGCTCCCAGCACACACCAGAGGACACACGCTCCCAGCACACACCAGAGGACACCGGCTCCCAGCACACACCAGAGGACAGAGGACACACGCTCCCACGCACACATCAGAGGACGTATGCTTCCAGCACACACCAGAGGACACACGCTCCCACGCACACACCAGAGGACACACGCTCCCAAGCACACACCAGAGGACACACGCTCCCAACACACACAAGAGGACAGAGGACACACGCTCCCACGCACACACCAGAGGACACATGTCCCCAGCACACACCAGAGGACACACGCTCCCACGCACACACCAGAGGACACATGCTCCCACGCACACACCAGAGGACAGAGGACACACGCTCCCACGCTCCCACGCACGCACCAGAGGACAAACACTCCCACGCACGTACCAGAGGACACACGCACACACCAGAGGACACATGCTCCCACGCACACAACAGAGGACACATGCTCCCACGCACACACCAGAGGACACATGCTCCCACGCACACACCAGAGGACACATGCTCCCACGCACCAGAGGACACATGCTCCCACGCACCATAGGACACATGCTCCCACGCACCATAGGACACATGCTCCCAAGCACACACCAGAGGGCACAAGCTCCCACGCACACACCAGAGGACAGAGGACACACGCTCCCACGCACACACCAGAGGACACACGCTCGTACGCATGCACCAGAGGACACACGCTCGCACGCATGCACCAGAGGACACACGCTCGCACGCATCAGAGGACAGAAGTCACACGCTCCCACGCACACGCCAGAGGACACATGGTCCCACGCACACACCAGAGGACACACGCTCCCAGCACACACCAGAGGACACACGCTCCCAGCACACACCAGAGGACACACGCTCCCAGCACACACCAGAGGACACAGGCTCCCAGCACACACCAGAGGACAGAGGACACACGCTCCCACGCACACACCAGAGGACACATGCTCCCACGCACACACCAGAGGACAGAGGACACACGCTCCCACGCTCCCACGCACGCACCAGAGGACAAACACTCCCACGCACGTACCAGAGGACACATGCACACACCAGAGGACACATGCTCCCACGCACACACCAGAGGACACATGCTCCCACGCACACACCAGAGGACACATGCTCCCACGCACACACCAGAGGACACATGCTCCCACGCACCAGAGGACACATGCTCCCACGCACCATAGGACACATGCTCCCAAGCACACACCAGAGGGCACAAGCTCCCACGCACACACCAGAGGACAGAGGACACACGCTCCCACGCACACACCAGAGGACACACGCTCGCACGCACGCACCAGAGGACACACGCTCCCACGCACACACCAGAGGGCACAAGCTCCCACGCACACACCAGAGGACAGAGGACACACGCTCCCACGCACACACCAGAGGACACATGCTCCCACGCACCATAGGACACATGCTCCCAAGCACACACCAGAGGGCACAAGCTCCCACGCACACACCAGAGGACAGAGGACACACGCTCCCACGCACACACCAGAGGACACACGCTCGCACGCATGCACCAGAGGACACACGCTCGCACGCATCAGAGGACAGAAGTCACACGCTCCCACGCACACGCCAGAGGACACATGCTCCTCCTCTACAGCAGAACAACAGCTTGGCCCACTCGAGTCTATTTACCTATTGGTCCACTGGGGAAATCCCTGGTAGCAGGTCTCCTCATATATATATATTTAGGTCTACATGTAGACTGCTCCTTCACCTGGAGTGTTCAAGTGGACAGTCTGTGCTCTCGGCTCCTACAATTACTTCATTTTATGCGCTGTCTGAGACTATATGGGGTCAGTGTGAAAGCTGCCATTTCAGTTTTACCAGCCAGCTGGAGATGTGTCCGACCATTCCCATGTTCTCCACTCAGACTATGACCTTCTGCCCTCAGGGAGGTGTTATAGGGTCCCCCAGTGCAGACTCAGCTGCTACAAAAACTGTTTAAACCTGTGCCTAGAAACTGAAGCAGTGCCTTCTTACTTGATTGTGGTTGTATGATTTGTATCGTGTCGTTTTTTAATTGAAGGCACTAAAGCATGTCCAAGACACATTTTGTACGTGTGTATTAGTTCTTTTAGCACATTTACATACATACATAATGTACATTGTAAGAGCACTGCCTATGGACCTTCTCAGCACTAATAAGCAGCACACTAACAATGAGTTTAATTGTTTAGCCTGTCCACACAAGCAGAGGAGAGCTCGCCAGGTCATGGCTAATCCCATGGCCATATGTGTCCACGACGCTCAGGTGAGGAGCACAGATGGCTCCACGCTCAGGCTGTAGGACAGGGATAAACCCAGGATTGCGCCAACAAACCAAGGAAATGCTCAGAAAGGGAGGAGGGGACAAACAGAAGTTCATAAGTGAAGTTCCACAAAGCCAAAGTGACTTTGGACCTCAGACAGGACCTCAGACAGGGTAGTCACAGGGTTAAAAGAGACAGACACACAGACAACCCTTCGCTCTCACATTCATTCACCAATGTACCTAAATTGCTTTGCCACCGTAGACCCACAAGGCCCAAAGTTACTGGGATAGGTTCCAGTCCCTTGCGACCCCTAACGGTAACAGTGAAATAAAGCCGTCTGCCGCCTCACTATGCACTAGGCACAGCTTTGGGGTATAAGGTGTGAGTGGAGTAAAGCGTTCATGTTCCAATAAGAGAGGGGAGATTTGGCAAAATAATGTATATTCACCATATTTTTTTTATTAATCACAATTTAATGTTAAAGTTTCTGATTAAAAACAAATACAAATGTCTGAGTCTTAATTTGAGGGACATAAACAGGATTTTCAAACAAATGTCTTCTTCAGTAGTCTGAAGTCCAAACCACATGCTGGTAGTATAGTGACCTCTCCATTCAAAAGACCCGAGTATGTCACTGACGCTTCCAATTTGATTCACTTTAAAGCCTTAGATTTAATAACAGTCTATGGTTACTAAGCAACATGTGTCTCAAAACTTAACCATAACAAATTCAGAGCCGAAACAAAATTGAGAAGATCTTGACAAAAAAAACATCTAATCTAACATTTTAAATCCAATCTACTTTTTCCTTTTAAGATGTACCTGGGATATTTGTTTATCATGTCTTATGAAAATTGATTTGAGATATTTTACAGCTTTATTTCTATAATAGAATATTTGCACCGGTGTCTTGCTAGTTGCTGTTGCTATTACAAAAACATCTGTATAAGTGGGGCTGTAGATGATGATGGTTGTCCAGCTCTTACCCATGTAACCCAGACTCCATCCGGAAGCCATAGTGCATGAGGATTTTAGCCACACCTGCCCCCGACTGTGCTGCTCCATAGAGGAAAGGGCCCGCTTTGGCTGGGGCCCCTTCAATAGCTCCTCAATGGCTTCATCGGGCCGGTCCTCATCGAGCCCGGGCCGGGCCTCCTCGGGCCGGGCCTCCTCGGGTTTTCCCCCTCTGCTCTGCTCCTCTTTGGGGTTTTGGCCAACTCTCTGGCAGCGCTTGCTCCAGTCCAGCCCTCTTGCAGGGGGTCCGGGTTTGTCGGCTGTGGAGTGCTTCAAAGTCTGCGACAAACGGCTGCTCTTTCGAGATGACATTTCCGAATAACATTCAACCAAATACAAAAATCAGTTTGACCTCCTGAAAAATCACCAGCTGGTCTCAAGCTCAAAGTACTTCAGATGAAAATGAAGAGTTATGGTAGATGTTGAGCAGGCGCCATCCCATCCAGGTTCCTTGTGGTAGCAGGTACGAGCTCTGGTTTGAATGAGCACAGTCTGGTTCTGGGGTGTGGGGGACGTGCAGGAGGTGTAGAGCCTTAATCCCCTGTAGCTCTAATCCTCATTTGTAGATTTACTGATGAGTGAATCGAAGCACACACACCAGGGATCACCACCGTCACACATCTTTTATAATAATCAATTCCACATGCAAAATTCACTTTTTTGAGCTTTTAACAATGTTCTAACATTGTTCCCTCATCAAAAACATGCTTGGAGTAGCATTTAGCTTCAGTCACACCGTCACAGACTCCAGCAGGATTTTGACGAAAAATTGCTTCACGCGCTCTTATCTTTTGACTTAAAAGGTGGTATGGACAATTTTTTTCAGCAAATTTTTTATCATATTTCCTCGTGGCGTGGATAAATCATTTGTCCTGCCACGTAAAACGCACCTACCGCTCACCTGCAGCCGCGTCAGGCTCGTCCCCACGTTTCCGCATGCCTAAGCGCATGGATCTATCATAATATAGTTCCCTCAGTGTACGGGGCAAAATGAAGACGAGAAAGACAGTTCGAGCTGACTCAGAAGTGGACAGAAATCTACGGGAGACGAGCGATGCGCTCCATTGCGCTGATAAACAAACGCACGTGTGTGTTGTATCGGTCCGCACGGGGGAGTGCGCATGCGCACTTCCGCCTGCGTTCTCAAATCGCAGAAAAATCGCCCATACCGCCTTTCATACCGCTTTTATATTTCATGTAATGCTATTTTGTGTTGTCGACGGTACTAGAGTTGTAGTTACAGGACAATAACTTATGTGAAGTCTTCCAGTCTGGGTTCAGGGCCCACCACAGCAGGGTCCAGAGCCCACCACAGCAGGGTCCAGAACCCACCACAGCAGGGTCCAGGGCCCACCACAGCAGGGTTCAGAGCCCACCACAGCACTGAAACTGCACTAGTTAAAGTCACAGATGATTTGTTATTAGCTGCAGATGATGGACTGGTCTCAATCCTGGTTCTGACCTCAGCGTTTGACACCATCAACCACAACATTCTACTGCAGAGGTTAGAATGTGATGTAGGTGTCAGAGGCCCCGCCCTCAGCTGGTTTGAATCCTGTTTATCTGATAGGTACCAATTTGTTCATGTAAACCAGAGCTCCTCACCCCTGATCTGTGGAGTGCCCCAAGGGTCAGTCCTGGGTCCCCTTCTGTTCAACCTCTACATGTTGCCGTTAGGTCAGTTGATACGCAGTGAAAATGTGTCCAATCACAATGATGCAGACGACACTCAGATCTATGTTTCACTGTCGGCAGATGACTATGGACCAGTGAATTCACTCTGTCACTGCATCCAACAGATCAGTGTGTGGAGGCAAAGCAACTTTCTCCAGCTGAACTCAGACAAGACTGAAATCATCGTCTTTGTCACAGAAACAAAGAGAACGTGTAACAGCCACGTCAAATCAACAGCAGCTTTTTACCTTCTAAAAAAAAAAAAGCCAAAATCCAAAATATAGTGTCTAAACCAGATTGAGAGACTTATCCATGTGTTTGTCTCCAGTAGATTAGACTACTGTGACGGCCTAGTCACTGGCCTCTCCAAACAAGCTGTAAAACAGCTGGCAAGGCAAGGCAAGGCAAGTTTATTTGTAGAGCACATTTCATACACAAGGCAATTCAAAGTGCTTCACACAGCAGGAAAAATGCATTCAAATCACAAAGAAATTACAGAAACAGAAATACAATAAAATTAACTAAATTAAAAATGATCAATCCAACTGATTTTCTAAACTAATAAAATCACAAACAAAAGAGAAGAGTGCAAAGAAAAAATCCGCTGCAGTACATCCAGAACGCTGCTGCTCGGGTCCTGACTAGAACCAGGAAGTACCATCACATTAGTCCTGTTCTCAGGTCTCTGCACTGGCTCCCTTTAAACCATAGACTTTAAAGCAGCTCTGCTTGTGTACAAGTCTCTCCATGGCTTAGCACCAAAGTACATCTCGGGCATGTTCGTGCCTTATGAACCATCTCGGACTCTGAGGACCTCAGGGACCGGCCTCCTGCTGGTGCCAGAGTCAGGACTAAACATGGGGAATCTGCGTTTCAGTTTTATGCAGCTAAAATCTGGAACATTCTTCCTGAAGATGTGAAACTGGTTCTACTCTGACAATGTTCAAATCTAAGCTAAAAGAGTTTTGTTTAGTTGTGCATGTGACTGAAAGGATTTTTCTTTGCACTCTCCTCTTTTATTTCTTAAACTGCTTTGTGATTTCTGTCATTTCTTTGTGATTTTAATGCATTTAATGCATTAATGCACTCAGTGCTTCACACATTGCATTGTGTATGAAATGTGCTCTACAAATAAACTTGCATTGCCTTGCCTTCTAAAGATACTTACGGTGTGTCACAGGGGTCAGTACTAGGTCCAGTTCTGTTTACTCTTTATATGCTGCCGTTAGGTCACATGGCATTATCTTCCACTGCTCTGCAGATGTATTTATGAATGAAACCTGATCAGAGCGATCAAGTAGACAGACTTAGTGATTGTGTGAAGGAGATAAAAACCTGAAGAACACTTAATTATCTGCTTCTTAAGCCTGAAAAAACCGAGGTCATTGTGCTGGTCCTAAACATGTACGAGACGCTTTATCTGAACAGATAGTCACACTGGACAATGTCAGTGTAGCCTCCAGTTCTACTGTAAGAAACCTCAGAGTCTTATTTGACCAGGAGCTCTCATTTAAAGCTCATACAAATCAAGCCAGGAAAACAGACTATTTCCATCTGCGTAATATAGATAAAATCAGAAGAATCCGGCCTAAAAGTGATGCTGAAAAACTTATCCATGCATTTTTAACATCTAGATTGGACTGTAACTCCTGCTCACAGCGTGTCCTAAAAGCTCCATAAAAAGCGTTCAACTGGTTCAAAATGCAGCAGCAAGATTACAAACAGGAACTAAAAGAAGAGAGCACATTACGTGCTGGAGTCTCTTCACTGGCTCCTGTCGAGTTTAGAATCAAATTTGAACTCCTCCTCCTGACCTACAAAGCCATAAATGACATGGCCCATTCTACCTCAAAGATGCTATAGAACAATCTCATCCAAACAGAGCTCTTTGCTCTCAAAATGCTGGCCTTCTGGTGGTCCCAAGAGTCTCTAAAAGCACAGTAGGAGGTAGAGCCTTTTGGTGGTCCCAAGAGTATCTAAAAGCACAGTAGGAGGTAGAGCGCCTGTGTTATGGAATCAGCTCCTGTCCATGTTAAAGAGGACGACACAGTCTCTTCATTTAAGACCAGTCCTCTTTGAAATGGCTTAGGCAGAGCAAAAAATATGTCTGTTTGCCGTAACCCGACCGACTTGGTAGAAAAATAGCCGACTGAAAAAAATATATCAGCAACTTTGTCAAAATGATGCCAATTATTTTTTATTTGTCTTATATCTCGCCGACTCACCGACCGTTTTTCCAAAAAGCGCCGTGTTGAATAATTTTGTATCACTGGAACTCGCTAGAAATATTTTAAAGCCGAAAATGTAGCGAAAACCGCCACGAAATGTAACCAACACGAACGGAGAACGTCTCATTGAATGTTGAATTAGACTCACGACGCCTGGAGGTCACTGCGGGTCACTGGCAAATAAATTAAAATGGCGACAACGACAACATGTGTGTTCAATGTGTCGGTGACAGATCGGTCGAAGCGAGGAAACAGAGGGAGAATTAAGAATAAGTTGATGGTTTTAAGACTGATACGTGGCGTGATGTGCTCGTGGACTTGGAGGTGAAAAAGAGCTCGTTATTCTGTGACGCTGAGCGCCAACAAAGCGTCCGAACATTCAAACGAAGCGGAGTTAAACCAACAAATACTGGTCGCAACGGGATATGACAGGAGCTTGAAATATGCAGATTTTGTCATGTAAGATGACCAAGACGTGGAGAATGAGGATTCTATGACAGAGGAGAATGCCATGACGACAGAGGAGAACGCCATGACGGTGATGATGCTGCACAAGTTAAAACTCTCCCTGACAAAATTCCAGCCACATCAAAAAGGTTTACAGGTATTTTTCTTCAAAAAAATCAATCAATATTTAATTTATTAACATCCACACTTGTCGTCACTTTATTTTCATTTATTCATGTTTTTGTTTTGTACATTTACGGTAGCATCTCTCCTGATAAATTATAATATTAACTTAAATTCATAGGCAAAGTATCATTAAATGGGTGGATTTTCATATTTTATATACGAATTTGGATTTTTTTATGCCTTCAAAGTAAAAAATATATATAATTTACCTACCTATCCACTTGAAAAATGTTGGGTTGGGTTACAGCAAACGGGGCAGCCTTATGGTCAGGCCAGTTAGGAACAGAAATATAAAGCTACAGTTTCAGCTCCGCTGCCCTAGGAGCAACTCTGGGGGAAGTATGGCAGCTAGAGCTCTGTCCTTATTCTACTACTTATTCTATCAAACAATATTTAATATTTAATTTCTCTTGCAATCTGTTCATTGCCTTTCCTTTTTCTCAGACCCAGATGCTCCTCGACTCCCTGGAGAAGCGGTCTCTACTACATATGGACGGTTCTTCATCTGCCTCAAGGAACTGGTTCTCCTCCTGAAGAACTGGTTCTCCTCCTGGGGGGACAGGGGACTCTAGGACATTTGTCTAAGGACACAGGACTCTGGGACATTGCCAAGTCCCTATGAACATTGTTTAATTTGTTTTTCACCGTCGCCCTCCGAGACAACAGCTGTTGTGATTTTGACGATATAAAAATAAATTGAATTGAAATAGCTGAATGAATCCAGTCACACTGACTGGACACGAGGTGGTTGTGTACACACAGGTGACCGCTCCCCTGCACAGCAGCAGCACTGACCACTGACCACTGACCAGCACTGACCAGCACTGACTACTGGTCAGCACTGGTCACAGCTTTTTGGCTTAAATGTGGACACTTTTGCCTCATTTTGACACTCTTAAAACCTTCCTTAATATCTTCCTTGTGTTTTGGGATAATGAACTCATTCCAAACGTGTTTCACTCTGGTCACCATGACCTGTGATCACCATGACACTTTTGAATCGGTTTCTGATGTACCTGTGTGGCATTCTAAACTCTACGCTCTCATTTAATGACAAAACAATGATGACAATCTTTTCAAAGAAAACTGGCCAGAACAACACGTGGATGGAAGTCACTAGAACATATTGACCATGTCCAGATGAACACTCACCGTGTCCTTGGAGCTTGCCTTTGCCTTTGGCGCGTTTCCCCGGGAGATACTTCCCGATACTGGCCTTGTACCTGTTCGGCCGGCTGGCTCTGGTCTGCGCCGCGGTCCATGTCCCGTAAAGGAGGATCTTGAACAAGCTGTCCCGGAAGAACCAGAGGCACAGCGACTCCTGGGAGTTAGTGCGATGCGGCATGCTCACATCCCGGCGCCGAGGGCGCGCAGTCCCGGTGCCAAGTCCCGGTGCCGAGCAGTCCCGGTGCCGAGGGCGCGCAGTCCCGGTGCCGGTGCACTTTGAAACAGAAGCAGCCGGATCTCCAGCAGGTGAGGACAGGTGAGGACACAGCCTGGAGACAACTTCTTCTATTGGAGATTTATGGCGATTGGAAAACTTTAAAAAGTGCATTACCGCCACCTGCTGTTGTGAATATGTTAGTTCTAATGTGTGAAACAGAAAAGAAAACCAAACCATGTAGAGTCCAGAGTTCAAGTGTGGACACCACAGAGTGAAGACAAAAGGACAAGAGCTCAGCGTCTCTGGAACTCCTTCAGGACTGTTGAAGACTATTTCAGGAGGCGACCTCTTGAAGCTCATCAAGAGAATGAAGAGTGTGTGAAGCAGGATCAATAATTCCACATGTTCCTTCATAGTTTTGATGCTTCAGTTTGAATCTACAATTTCCATAGTCATGAAAATAAAGAAAACTCTTTGAATGAGGTGTGTCCAAACGTTTGCTCTGTGCTGTCTGTAGTTCTTTCAATTCTCTGATCAGTTCTGGACGCAAAAGTTCTCCTTAAGCGTGTTAGATCTTCCCCAGTGTCCTCACCTTTAGGGACCTTTAGGAACCTTTAGGAACCTTTAGGAGGACCATGCATCGAGGACCATGTCAATTCTGACCACTTCTTTTTTAAGAAACACTTTTTCTCCTCTCACCATGTCTCCTCACCATGTCTCCTCACACCATGTCTCCTCACCATGTCTCCTCTCACCATGTCTCCTCACACCATGTCTCCTCACCATGTCTCCTCACCATGTCTCCTCACCATGTCTCCTCACACCATGTCTCCTCACCATGTCTCCTCTCACCATGTCTCCTCACACCATGTCTCCTCACACCATGTCTCCTCACCATGTCTCCTCACCATGTCTCCTCACCATGTCTCCTCACCATGTCTCCTCTCACCATGTCTCCTCACACCATGTCTCCTCACCATGTCTCCTCACCATGTCTCCTCACCATGTCTCCTCACACCATGTCTCCTCACCATGTCTCCTCTCACCATGTCTCCTCACACCATGTCTCCTCACACCATGTCTCCTCACACCATGTCTCCTCACCATGTCTCCTCACCATGTCTCCTCACCATGTCTCCTCACCATGTCTCCTCACACCATGTCTCCTCACCATGTCTCCTCACCATGTCTCCTCACCATGTCTCCTCTCACCATGTCTCCTCACACCCTGTCTCCTCACCATGTCTCCTCTCACCATGTCTCCTCACACCATGTCTCCTCACACCATGTCTCCTCACCATGTCTCCTCACACCATGTCTCCTCACACCATGTCTCCTCATCATGTCTCCTCACACCATGTCTCCTCATCATGTCTCCTCACACCATGTCTCCTCACACCATGTCTCCTCACCATGTCTCCTCACACCATGTCTCCTCACACCATGTCTCCTCACACCATGTCTCCTCACCATGTCTCCTCACACCATGTCTCCTCACACCATGTCTCCTCATCATGTCTCCTCACACCATGTCTCCTCATCATGTCTCCTCACACCATGTCTCCTCACACCATGTCTCCTCACACCATGTCTCCTCACACCATGTCTCCTCACCATGTCTCCTCACACCATGTCTCCTCACACCATGTCTCCTCACCATGTCTCCTCACACCATGTCTCCTCACACGACAAAAGAGAAAATAATCAAATTTTCTTAAACATATATTATTTGAGATTTTTTTATCAGAGCGTTAGTGATTATTTCCAAGCTGAACTCGGTGATCTGCAAATGTTGTGTTGATCTAATAAAATGGCTCTCTTGCGCCCTCTACAAATTAACATTTTAAAAATAATAAAAGACAATCTCTTTGTTATAGACATCTGAAAACATTTATAACGGTTTATTTTGTGACCGGTAACAATGTGACGTGAATTGTAGAAAAAGAGTTTCCATTTCAGTATTATTATTATTAGACTTATTAAAATTGAATCCCGGGGCCAAAAAAACAAGGCCAAATATGCCTGTGAGTGGTATCAAATTTTGAGCGGAGATCCAGTGAAAAAATATTGAAAGACTCAATTTATGTATTTCAATTCAATTCCATTTATTTTTGTAACGCCCAAAATCACAACAGCGGTCATCACGGAGGGCGAGATAATCATAGTAGACCAGTACACCTCAAAAATGGATTAACACGGGGCCAATGGGAGCCCGACCCAAAAAAATTGCAATAAAACTATGACGCTCACTCCAAACAATAGTTCATGTGAGGACATGTAAAAATGATGTGACCCCGCCCTAAGTCATACAGGAAGTCGGCCATGTTGGATCAAACACGGCGCTGACAAAACTGCACCTTGTTGTACTTTTGGCATCTCCTCCTACAGTGTTCAGTAAAAATACTTCAAATTTGGCCACAAGACACAAAACCCATGAAGAATGAAATTTTATCAGTTTGAAGCTGATACGCCTTCGGGTGTGGTCAAAGTGAATTTTAAACAAAATCGCAATTTTTGGAATATGAAAAAATAATCCGCAGAAAATAATAGAGGAGAAACTTCCCCCCCATTGACTGGGATGCCTCTAAAGCAGTTTTGAGAGGAAAAAATATAGACATAGCCTTGACAAAAAATACACTAAAATTGCTGAAGGTAAATAATCCCATGAAGGGGAGTCTTAAAATGCTACAGGAAATGAAAAAGAAAAGAGGAGAGATTAATGATCTGATTTAACAGGAAATAGTCAAGAAAATGCTCTGGATACTAGCTAAATAAACAAAAACTGAAATTCTATCTTTTGGGGGACACGCTTAGTGGCAAACAAATTCACTGAGATATTTGGGTGTGTTCCTACATAAAGATCTATCAATAGTTATGGTGAAAAAATATATCCCTCCCTTTAATGCGAAAAAAGGACTCATATTGAAACCATAGAAATTAATATTTTGCTCTGAATTCTCTACACTTTCCAGACTCCAGCTGTTTGACGAGTAGAATGGAATTATCTCAAGATTTATATGGCAAAGTAAAAAAAAACGCATATCCTGTTCAAAACTCTACAACTATCAAAAAGAAAAGAAGGCTGGGGTTTTCTTTGTCTGAAAAATGATTATTATTTCAGAAGAAATCAGAGCGTTGCTGTACTGGTGTGACCCAGAATAATGGAAAAATATTGAGAGTGATGTTGTGCCGGGGGTTCCTGTACAGGTAGATGTACAGGTACAAAATTGGGAATCCCAGGGTCAAATCTGTGCTGACAACATAGGACGACATCATCCAAACACAAAGCCTAAGTAAAAATGTTAAACTGGATGGCTTAAGACCAAGGTTTTGAGATTTAAAGTCTAGATAAAAAACATTGTTTTTTTACCACTTTGTAAAAAGATTGTTATTATAACCAAGAAATTAACCAAAGTAATGACCACCTTAACCCTCTTATTGAATGATTTGTCAAAGCTTATAAATCAGAGCTCTCAAGGGGAACAACGTCAAAATGATATAAATGTATCGAAGATTAGGCCGCCACTCTACTAATTATACTAAACATCTCTGTACCTGCGTTGCACCAATGAAATTTCCCCATGTGGGACAATAAAGGAATATCTTATCTTAAACATAAATGGGAATGAGAGGGTTATTATGAAATATATGTACTTCTCATTGGAGAACCACGAGGTCACATGTTTTGTAGAATTCTGTTGGAGAAATGTGTCGCATTGTTTCGTAACACCATTATTCACAGGGAAGTGCTAACTGTTGGAGAAAATGTGGCACCAGGAGGCAAACCCCTGTCATATGTCCACTGTTCAGTTGTTCAAAAATATTGGACTGAAATGAATCATGTCCAGCAAACAGTTTTTGACATTGCTGGCCCTCAAACCTCCTGCTATTTTTCTTTTGATTGATGCTCTGGTCATTTTGTGTTTTGTTCTGTTCATTTGTTTGTAAAAATTGCACAAAAATTCATAAATAAATGTTATATGTGTAAATGAGGTGTTGGGAAGGAGACCCAATCTTGCGACCTCTGAAAGGACTGTATAATTCCTGAATATATTTTCCCCAATCTTCCCAGGTTGTCCGGCCAGAACAAAGAAGGACGTCACAGCTATACTTATCACTCTTTATTAAATACTTGTGGGTGTATAAAGGAGTTGTTGTTGTTGATGGTTTTGGTTTATTCTCAAGGACGGGGAGCAGACGGAGGCGAACGTGCCAGACGAAGGGAAAACAACACTAACTTTGCTAAAACACACAGAAGTCCCGTCAGGTGCTAAACTGTGATTGGTTGAAAGTGAGACGACGTGATTGGCTGAACTATCGCTGGAGATTGGGTTACTAAATAGTAAATAGAAATATAAAGACTAGCACTAAGAATAAACTAATAACTAAACTGAAGTGATTAACTAAATTATGAACAAACCAAACACTATATTTACATACAAACACTAGACCTTTGTTAACAATATGAAAATATAAGAATAGCATCCTTTAACATGAATGACATACTGAGCCCAGTTAACAAAGAAAAATAGATATTGTAAACTTACAAGAAACCCATTTAAAACGAATTAGAACAAAAATGAACTAGAAAATCTGCAATGGCTAAAGCCATTGCTGGAGTGTCTGCGTCTCTCCCTCTCCCTCCATCTCCCTCTCCCTCCCTCTCCCCCTCTCTCTCAGTCCCTCCCCCTCTCTCTCTCTCTCTCTCTCGCTCAACTGGCTCCGTCCCAAAATTCTAAAGAATAAAGCCTAAAGAATAAAGTCTACCTCCCTCCCTCTCCCTCCCTCTCCACAATACAAGAAAGTCTGAGGAATAAAGTCTGGCGGTAATGCAACACTCGGATGCCAACCGCCATAAAACAACAACAACAACAACAACAATACAAGAACATATAGTGTCTGCGCGTGATGACGTCACGCAGACACTATATGTTCTTGTATTGTGAGTGATGTCACAATTTTTTTTATTATAATTATTATGTTTTCCATTCCCCCCTCTCCACCCCTCTCTCCCTCTCTCTCCCTCCCTCTCTCCCCCTCTCCCTCCCTCTCCCCCTCTCCCCCCCTCTCTCTCTCTCTCTCTGTCTCTCTCGCTCTACTGGCTCCGTCACAAAATTCTAAAGAATAAAGCCTAAAGAATAAAGTCTAAAAAATTCCGCAGACACTCATAATGCGCAAATTCATTTAAATGGGAGAAAAGTACTAATACTTTTGAAAATTCTGCAAAAAGAAGTGGACAGAAATCTACGGGAGACGAGCGATGCGCTCCATTGCGCTGATAAACAAACGCACGTGTGTGTTGTATCGGTCCGCACGGGGGAGTGCGCATGCGCACTTCCGCCTGCGTTCTCAAATCGCAGAAAAATCGCCCATACCGCCTTTCATACCGCTTTTATATTTCATGTAATGCTATTTTGTGTTGTCGACGGTACTAGAGTTGTAGTTACAGGACAATAACTTATGTGAAGTCTTCCAGTCTGGGTTCAGGGCCCACCACAGCAGGGTCCAGAGCCCACCACAGCAGGGTCCAGAACCCACCACAGCAGGGTCCAGGGCCCACCACAGCAGGGTTCAGAGCCCACCACAGCACTGAAACTGCACTAGTTAAAGTCACAGATGATTTGTTATTAGCTGCAGATGATGGACTGGTCTCAATCCTGGTTCTGACCTCAGCGTTTGACACCATCAACCACAACATTCTACTGCAGAGGTTAGAATGTGATGTAGGTGTCAGAGGCCCCGCCCTCAGCTGGTTTGAATCCTGTTTATCTGATAGGTACCAATTTGTTCATGTAAACCAGAGCTCCTCACCCCTGATCTGTGGAGTGCCCCAAGGGTCAGTCCTGGGTCCCCTTCTGTTCAACCTCTACATGTTGCCGTTAGGTCAGTTGATACGCAGTGAAAATGTGTCCAATCACAATGATGCAGACGACACTCAGATCTATGTTTCACTGTCGGCAGATGACTATGGACCAGTGAATTCACTCTGTCACTGCATCCAACAGATCAGTGTGTGGAGGCAAAGCAACTTTCTCCAGCTGAACTCAGACAAGACTGAAATCATCGTCTTTGTCACAGAAACAAAGAGAACGTGTAACAGCCACGTCAAATCAACAGCAGCTTTTTACCTTCTAAAAAAAAAAAAGCCAAAATCCAAAATATAGTGTCTAAACCAGATTGAGAGACTTATCCATGTGTTTGTCTCCAGTAGATTAGACTACTGTGACGGCCTGCTCACTGGCCTCTCCAAACAAGCTGTAAAACAGCTGGCAAGGCAAGGCAAGGCAAGTTTATTTGTAGAGCACATTTCATACACAAGGCAATTCAAAGTGCTTCACACAGCAGGAAAAATGCATTCAAATCACAAAGAAATTACAGAAACAGAAATACAATAAAATTAACTAAATTAAAAATGATCAATCCAACTGATTTTCTAAACTAATAAAATCACAAACAAAAGAGAAGAGTGCAAAGAAAAAATCCGCTGCAGTACATCCAGAACGCTGCTGCTCGGGTCCTGACTAGAACCAGGAAGTACCATCACATTAGTCCTGTTCTCAGGTCTCTGCACTGGCTCCCTTTAAACCATAGACTTTAAAGCAGCTCTGCTTGTGTACAAGTCTCTCCATGGCTTAGCACCAAAGTACATCTCGGGCATGTTCGTGCCTTATGAACCATCTCGGACTCTGAGGACCTCAGGGACCGGCCTCCTGCTGGTGCCAGAGTCAGGACTAAACATGGGGAATCTGCGTTTCAGTTTTATGCAGCTAAAATCTGGAACATTCTTCCTGAAGATGTGAAACTGGTTCTACTCTGACAATGTTCAAATCTAAGCTAAAAGAGTTTTGTTTAGTTGTGCATGTGACTGAAAGGATTTTTCTTTGCACTCTCCTCTTTTATTTCTTAAACTGCTTTGTGATTTCTGTCATTTCTTTGTGATTTTAATGCATTTAATGCATTAATGCACTCAGTGCTTCACACATTGCATTGTGTATGAAATGTGCTCTACAAATAAACTTGCATTGCCTTGCCTTCTAAAGATACTTACGGTGTGTCACAGGGGTCAGTACTAGGTCCAGTTCTGTTTACTCTTTATATGCTGCCGTTAGGTCACATGGCATTATCTTCCACTGCTCTGCAGATGTATTTATGAATGAAACCTGATCAGAGCGATCAAGTAGACAGACTTAGTGATTGTGTGAAGGAGATAAAAACCTGAAGAACACTTAATTATCTGCTTCTTAAGCCTGAAAAAACCGAGGTCATTGTGCTGGTCCTAAACATGTACGAGACGCTTTATCTGAACAGATAGTCACACTGGACAATGTCAGTGTAGCCTCCAGTTCTACTGTAAGAAACCTCAGAGTCTTATTTGACCAGGAGCTCTCATTTAAAGCTCATACAAATCAAGCCAGGAAAACAGACTATTTCCATCTGCGTAATATAGATAAAATCAGAAGAATCCGGCCTAAAAGTGATGCTGAAAAACTTATCCATGCATTTTTAACATCTAGATTGGACTGTAACTCCTGCTCACAGCGTGTCCTAAAAGCTCCATAAAAAGCGTTCAACTGGTTCAAAATGCAGCAGCAAGATTACAAACAGGAACTAAAAGAAGAGAGCACATTACGTGCTGGAGTCTCTTCACTGGCTCCTGTCGAGTTTAGAATCAAATTTGAACTCCTCCTCCTGACCTACAAAGCCATAAATGACATGGCCCATTCTACCTCAAAGATGCTATAGAACAATCTCATCCAAACAGAGCTCTTTGCTCTCAAAATGCTGGCCTTCTGGTGGTCCCAAGAGTCTCTAAAAGCACAGTAGGAGGTAGAGCCTTTTGGTGGTCCCAAGAGTATCTAAAAGCACAGTAGGAGGTAGAGCGCCTGTGTTATGGAATCAGCTCCTGTCCATGTTAAAGAGGACGACACAGTCTCTTCATTTAAGACCAGTCCTCTTTGAAATGGCTTAGGCAGAGCAAAAAATATGTCTGTTTGCCGTAACCCGACCGACTTGGTAGAAAAATAGCCGACTGAAAAAAATATATCAGCAACTTTGTCAAAATGATGCCAATTATTTTTTATTTGTCTTATATCTCGCCGACTCACCGACCGTTTTTCCAAAAAGCGCCGTGTTGAATAATTTTGTATCACTGGAACTCGCTAGAAATATTTTAAAGCCGAAAATGTAGCGAAAACCGCCACGAAATGTAACCAACACGAACGGAGAACGTCTCATTGAATGTTGAATTAGACTCACGACGCCTGGAGGTCACTGCGGGTCACTGGCAAATAAATTAAAATGGCGACAACGACAACATGTGTGTTCAATGTGTCGGTGACAGATCGGTCGAAGCGAGGAAACAGAGGGAGAATTAAGAATAAGTTGATGGTTTTAAGACTGATACGTGGCGTGATGTGCTCGTGGACTTGGAGGTGAAAAAGAGCTCGTTATTCTGTGACGCTGAGCGCCAACAAAGCGTCCGAACATTCAAACGAAGCGGAGTTAAACCAACAAATACTGGTCGCAACGGGATATGACAGGAGCTTGAAATATGCAGATTTTGTCATGTAAGATGACCAAGACGTGGAGAATGAGGATTCTATGACAGAGGAGAATGCCATGACGACAGAGGAGAACGCCATGACGGTGATGATGCTGCACAAGTTAAAACTCTCCCTGACAAAATTCCAGCCACATCAAAAAGGTTTACAGGTATTTTTCTTCAAAAAAATCAATCAATATTTAATTTATTAACATCCACACTTGTCGTCACTTTATTTTCATTTATTCATGTTTTTGTTTTGTACATTTACGGTAGCATCTCTCCTGATAAATTATAATATTAACTTAAATTCATAGGCAAAGTATCATTAAATGGGTGGATTTTCATATTTTATATACGAATTTGGATTTTTTTATGCCTTCAAAGTAAAAAATATATATAATTTACCTACCTATCCACTTGAAAAATGTTGGGTTGGGTTACAGCAAACGGGGCAGCCTTATGGTCAGGCCAGTTAGGAACAGAAATATAAAGCTACAGTTTCAGCTCCGCTGCCCTAGGAGCAACTCTGGGGGAAGTATGGCAGCTAGAGCTCTGTCCTTATTCTACTACTTATTCTATCAAACAATATTTAATATTTAATTTCTCTTGCAATCTGTTCATTGCCTTTCCTTTTTCTCAGACCCAGATGCTCCTCGACTCCCTGGAGAAGCGGTCTCTACTACATATGGACGGTTCTTCATCTGCCTCAAGGAACTGGTTCTCCTCCTGAAGAACTGGTTCTCCTCCTGGGGGGACAGGGGACTCTAGGACATTTGTCTAAGGACACAGGACTCTGGGACATTGCCAAGTCCCTATGAACATTGTTTAATTTGTTTTTCACCGTCGCCCTCCGAGACAACAGCTGTTGTGATTTTGACGATATAAAAATAAATTGAATTGAAATAGCTGAATGAATCCAGTCACACTGACTGGACACGAGGTGGTTGTGTACACACAGGTGACCGCTCCCCTGCACAGCAGCAGCACTGACCACTGACCACTGACCAGCACTGACCAGCACTGACTACTGGTCAGCACTGGTCACAGCTTTTTGGCTTAAATGTGGACACTTTTGCCTCATTTTGACACTCTTAAAACCTTCCTTAATATCTTCCTTGTGTTTTGGGATAATGAACTCATTCCAAACGTGTTTCACTCTGGTCACCATGACCTGTGATCACCATGACACTTTTGAATCGGTTTCTGATGTACCTGTGTGGCATTCTAAACTCTACGCTCTCATTTAATGACAAAACAATGATGACAATCTTTTCAAAGAAAACTGGCCAGAACAACACGTGGATGGAAGTCACTAGAACATATTGACCATGTCCAGATGAACACTCACCGTGTCCTTGGAGCTTGCCTTTGCCTTTGGCGCGTTTCCCCGGGAGATACTTCCCGATACTGGCCTTGTACCTGTTCGGCCGGCTGGCTCTGGTCTGCGCCGCGGTCCATGTCCCGTAAAGGAGGATCTTGAACAAGCTGTCCCGGAAGAACCAGAGGCACAGCGACTCCTGGGAGTTAGTGCGATGCGGCATGCTCACATCCCGGCGCCGAGGGCGCGCAGTCCCGGTGCCAAGTCCCGGTGCCGAGCAGTCCCGGTGCCGAGGGCGCGCAGTCCCGGTGCCGGTGCACTTTGAAACAGAAGCAGCCGGATCTCCAGCAGGTGAGGACAGGTGAGGACACAGCCTGGAGACAACTTCTTCTATTGGAGATTTATGGCGATTGGAAAACTTTAAAAAGTGCATTACCGCCACCTGCTGTTGTGAATATGTTAGTTCTAATGTGTGAAACAGAAAAGAAAACCAAACCATGTAGAGTCCAGAGTTCAAGTGTGGACACCACAGAGTGAAGACAAAAGGACAAGAGCTCAGCGTCTCTGGAACTCCTTCAGGACTGTTGAAGACTATTTCAGGAGGCGACCTCTTGAAGCTCATCAAGAGAATGAAGAGTGTGTGAAGCAGGATCAATAATTCCACATGTTCCTTCATAGTTTTGATGCTTCAGTTTGAATCTACAATTTCCATAGTCATGAAAATAAAGAAAACTCTTTGAATGAGGTGTGTCCAAACGTTTGCTCTGTGCTGTCTGTAGTTCTTTCAATTCTCTGATCAGTTCTGGACGCAAAAGTTCTCCTTAAGCGTGTTAGATCTTCCCCAGTGTCCTCACCTTTAGGGACCTTTAGGAACCTTTAGGAACCTTTAGGAGGACCATGCATCGAGGACCATGTCAATTCTGACCACTTCTTTTTTAAGAAACACTTTTTCTCCTCTCACCATGTCTCCTCACCATGTCTCCTCACACCATGTCTCCTCACCATGTCTCCTCTCACCATGTCTCCTCACACCATGTCTCCTCACCATGTCTCCTCACCATGTCTCCTCACCATGTCTCCTCACACCATGTCTCCTCACCATGTCTCCTCTCACCATGTCTCCTCACACCATGTCTCCTCACCATGTCTCCTCACCATGTCTCCTCACCATGTCTCCTCACCATGTCTCCTCTCACCATGTCTCCTCACACCATGTCTCCTCACCATGTCTCCTCACCATGTCTCCTCACCATGTCTCCTCACACCATGTCTCCTCACCATGTCTCCTCTCACCATGTCTCCTCACACCATGTCTCCTCACCATGTCTCCTCACCATGTCTCCTCACCATGTCTCCTCACCATGTCTCCTCACACCATGTCTCCTCACCATGTCTCCTCACCATGTCTCCTCTCACCATGTCTCCTCACACCCTGTCTCCTCACCATGTCTCCTCTCACCATGTCTCCTCACACCATGTCTCCTCACACCATGTCTCCTCACCATGTCTCCTCACACCATGTCTCCTCACACCATGTCTCCTCATCATGTCTCCTCACACCATGTCTCCTCATCATGTCTCCTCACACCATGTCTCCTCACACCATGTCTCCTCACACCATGTCTCCTCACCATGTCTCCTCACACCATGTCTCCTCACACCATGTCTCCTCACACCATGTCTCCTCACCATGTCTCCTCACACCATGTCTCCTCACACCATGTCTCCTCATCATGTCTCCTCACACCATGTCTCCTCATCATGTCTCCTCACACCATGTCTCCTCACACCATGTCTCCTCACACCATGTCTCCTCACACCATGTCTCCTCACCATGTCTCCTCACACCATGTCTCCTCACACCATGTCTCCTCACCATGTCTCCTCACACCATGTCTCCTCACACGACAAAAGAGAAAATAATCAAATTTTCTTAAACATATATTATTTGAGATTTTTTTATCAGAGCGTTAGTGATTATTTCCAAGCTGAACTCGGTGATCTGCAAATGTTGTGTTGATCTAATAAAATGGCTCTCTTGCGCCCTCTACAAATTAACATTTTAAAAATAATAAAAGACAATCTCTTTGTTATAGACATCTGAAAACATTTATAACGGTTTATTTTGTGACCGGTAACAATGTGACGTGAATTGTAGAAAAAGAGTTTCCATTTCAGTATTATTATTATTAGACTTATTAAAATTGAATCCCGGGGCCAAAAAAACAAGGCCAAATATGCCTGTGAGTGGTATCAAATTTTGAGCGGAGATCCAGTGAAAAAATATTGAAAGACTCAATTTATGTATTTCAATTCAATTCCATTTATTTTTGTAACGCCCAAAATCACAACAGCGGTCATCACGGAGGGCGAGATAATCATAGTAGACCAGTACACCTCAAAAATGGATTAACACGGGGCCAATGGGAGCCCGACCCAAAAAAATTGCAATAAAACTATGACGCTCACTCCAAACAATAGTTCATGTGAGGACATGTAAAAATGATGTGACCCCGCCCTAAGTCATACAGGAAGTCGGCCATGTTGGATCAAACACGGCGCTGACAAAACTGCACCTTGTTGTACTTTTGGCATCTCCTCCTACAGTGTTCAGTAAAAATACATGAAGAATGAAATTTTATCAGTTTGAAGCTGATACGCCTTCGGGTGTGGTCAAAGTGAGTTTTAAACAAAATCGCAATTTTTGGAATATGAAAAAATAATCCGCAGAAAATAATAGAGGAGAAACTTCCCCCCCATTGACTGGGATGCCTCTAAAGCAGTTTTGAGAGGAAAAAATATAGACATAGCCTTGACAAAAAATACACTAAAATTGCTGAAGGTAAATAATCCCATGAAGGGGAGTCTTAAAATGCTACAGGAAATGAAAAAGAAAAGAGGAGAGATTAATGATCTGATTTAACAGGAAATAGTCAAGAAAATGCTCTGGATACTAGCTAAATAAACAAAAACTGAAATTCTATCTTTTGGGGGACACGCTTAGTGGCAAACAAATTCACTGAGATATTTGGGTGTGTTCCTACATAAAGATCTATCAATAGTTATGGTGAAAAAATATATCCCTCCCTTTAATGCGAAAAAAGGACTCATATTGAAACCATAGAAATTAATATTTTGCTCTGAATTCTCTACACTTTCCAGACTCCAGCTGTTTGACGAGTAGAATGGAATTATCTCAAGATTTATATGGCAAAGTAAAAAAAAACGCATATCCTGTTCAAAACTCTACAACTATCAAAAAGAAAAGAAGGCTGGGGTTTTCTTTGTCTGAAAAATGATTATTATTTCAGAAGAAATCAGAGCGTTGCTGTACTGGTGTGACCCAGAATAATGGAAAAATATTGAGAGTGATGTTGTGCCGGGGGTTCCTGTACAGGTAGATGTACAGGTACAAAATTGGGAATCCCAGGGTCAAATCTGTGCTGACAACATAGGACGACATCATCCAAACACAAAGCCTAAGTAAAAATGTTAAACTGGATGGCTTAAGACCAAGGTTTTGAGATTTAAAGTCTAGATAAAAAACATTGTTTTTTTACCACTTTGTAAAAAGATTGTTATTATAACCAAGAAATTAACCAAAGTAATGACCACCTTAACCCTCTTATTGAATGATTTGTCAAAGCTTATAAATCAGAGCTCTCAAGGGGAACAACGTCAAAATGATATAAATGTATCGAAGATTAGGCCGCCACTCTACTAATTATACTAAACATCTCTGTACCTGCGTTGCACCAATGAAATTTCCCCATGTGGGACAATAAAGGAATATCTTATCTTAAACATAAATGGGAATGAGAGGGTTATTATGAAATATATGTACTTCTCATTGGAGAACCACGAGGTCACATGTTTTGTAGAATTCTGTTGGAGAAATGTGTCGCATTGTTTCGTAACACCATTATTCACAGGGAAGTGCTAACTGTTGGAGAAAATGTGGCACCAGGAGGCAAACCCCTGTCATATGTCCACTGTTCAGTTGTTCAAAAATATTGGACTGAAATGAATCATGTCCAGCAAACAGTTTTTGACATTGCTGGCCCTCAAACCTCCTGCTATTTTTCTTTTGATTGATGCTCTGGTCATTTTGTGTTTTGTTCTGTTCATTTGTTTGTAAAAATTGCACAAAAATTCATAAATAAATGTTATATGTGTAAATGAGGTGTTGGGAAGGAGACCCAATCTTGCGACCTCTGAAAGGACTGTATAATTCCTGAATATATTTTCCCCAATCTTCCCAGGTTGTCCGGCCAGAACAAAGAAGGACGTCACAGCTATACTTATCACTCTTTATTAAATACTTGTGGGTGTATAAAGGAGTTGTTGTTGTTGATGGTTTTGGTTTATTCTCAAGGACGGGGAGCAGACGGAGGCGAACGTGCCAGACGAAGGGAAAACAACACTAACTTTGCTAAAACACACAGAAGTCCCGTCAGGTGCTAAACTGTGATTGGTTGAAAGTGAGACGACGTGATTGGCTGAACTATCGCTGGAGATTGGGTTACTAAATAGTAAATAGAAATATAAAGACTAGCACTAAGAATAAACTAATAACTAAACTGAAGTGATTAACTAAATTATGAACAAACCAAACACTATATTTACATACAAACACTAGACCTTTGTTAACAATATGAAAATATAAGAATAGCATCCTTTAACATGAATGACATACTGAGCCCAGTTAACAAAGAAAAATAGATATTGTAAACTTACAAGAAACCCATTTAAAACGAATTAGAACAAAAATGAACTAGAAAATCTGCAATGGCTAAAGCCATTGCTGGAGTGTCTGCGTCTCTCCCTCTCCCTCCATCTCCCTCTCCCTCCCTCTCCCCCTCTCTCTCAGTCCCTCCCCCTCTCTCTCTCTCTCTCTCTCGCTCAACTGGCTCCGTCCCAAAATTCTAAAGAATAAAGCCTAAAGAATAAAGTCTACCTCCCTCCCTCTCCCTCCCTCTCCACAATACAAGAAAGTCTGAGGAATAAAGTCTGGCGGTAATGCAACACTCGGATGCCAACCGCCATAAAACAACAACAACAACAACAACAATACAAGAACATATAGTGTCTGCGCGTGATGACGTCACGCAGACACTATATGTTCTTGTATTGTGAGTGATGTCACAATTTTTTTTATTATAATTATTATGTTTTCCATTCCCCCCTCTCCACCCCTCTCTCCCTCTCTCTCCCTCCCTCTCTCCCCCTCTCCCTCCCTCTCCCCCTCTCCCCCCCTCTCTCTCTCTCTCTCTGTCTCTCTCGCTCTACTGGCTCCGTCACAAAATTCTAAAGAATAAAGCCTAAAGAATAAAGTCTAAAAAATTCCGCAGACACTCATAATGCGCAAATTCATTTAAATGGGAGAAAAGTACTAATACTTTTGAAAATTCTGCAAAAAGTACAAGTTTTTCAAATGTCAAACGTAATAGCACACGTACTACTGTGAAAGCAATCATAATGAGGTATAACTTGTTGAAATCGGTTGAAGTGTTAAGGAGTTGAAACTGGCTAAATGGAAAATATAATAATAATAATAATAAAAAAATTGTGACATCACTCACAATACAAGAGCATATAGTGTCTGCGTGACGTCATCACGTAGACACTCAACTAAAACCGGCTACAATTAACTTATTATTCCTCATACAGGGGCAAGCATAAGAGGGGAGCGGTCATATTTATCTCAAACAGAACACCGGTTGGACAGAGTTTTGAAAACAAAGATAAAGATGGCAGATGTATACTGGTCAAAGGAACTATTCATTAAATGTATATGCTCCCCCAGGAAACAGCCACAACACTCTGAGGAAACCCTTGTCTGTGGTGGCGACTGTAACCTACACATTCAGATGAAATTAGATGTCTGAAACTCACAAAGTACTGTTAAATCCATAATAATACATATTTTCATAATCTAGGGCTAATCGATACCTGGAGAGAGACTATTCCCGTCCACCAATATACACATATATGCACATAAGAAATATACTAGACTACACTATTATTTATTTTCACTAAAGATAGGTCAAAACTACCACAGGTGAACATAGGTACAAATTATTTAAGTGACAATGCGCCTATTTACATCATTGTAGATTTGGAACAGAAATGGAAAAACACACTCTGGAGATTTAATTTTGTGTACTCAATGACCCTCAGTATAAGAAGAAGAAAAAAAGTCAAAAGACATTGAGACTTATGTAGAAGATACTCATAATAATGGTGAAATGACCCCACCCATTCATTGGGATGCAGCTAAAGCAGTCTTGAGGGGCAAGGTAAGTGCTTTTGCCACAGTTAAGAAGAAACTAAAGCAAAAAACCTAAATGATCTACAGAACAAATTAAACGTTTTGGAAGGTAAACATGCAGAAAACAAGAACCCTCAAATACTACAGTAAATGAATAAGATAAGAGGCGAGATTAATGACCTGGTCTCACAAGAAATAATTTAAAAATTGCTCTTCACCAAACAAAGATACTACGAAAGTGGGTCAACATTCTCTAAATCACCATCTTGGAAGCTTAGAAAACAACAGAAAGTTTTTTTTTTAAAGACAAGATAGATGTAATTATAACCAAAAAAAATAAAATACAATCATAATTTTGAATCCTTTGACAAAAAAATGACAAAACAATGAAGAGCAATAAAAAAGGAGGTGCTGAAAAAACTGCAAAAAGAAAAAAGTGCCGTTAAAAGACTAAAAAACAATATATTTAAGGGAAGTGGCAGGTTCCCCTCAAAGTGGTATAAATTTCTAAAAGACACACTCACTCCCCTACTTTTGTCAACTTTTAACTGGGCCCTTAAAAAATCTCAGATCCTCAAAGGAAGCCGTTATATCCTTGGGACCTAAAGAGGGGAAGGATCAACTTGACTGCGCCTCATACAGACCAATCTCATTTCTGAACATGGACTATCATTTATACACCTGTCCTTTATGTCCAAAAGAATGGAACAAATAATCCCAAGTCTTATTCATAATGATCAGGTTTAATAAACGATCTCTACACATAGTGAACTATATATAAAATCAACAAAATAAGGCTGTAATAATGAGTTTGGTGCTGCGTAAATTTCAAATGGATGGTTTGATAATTAAAAAAAAAATATTGGGGCTTTATATGAAAGTCCAACATCAAGAAAAGCTGTGCGCAGCGATAAAGGCCCTCGCCCCCCTTGCGACAGCAGGGTATTAGCCTTGGTGAAGAGCACACCTCTAATCCCCCCGCCTTCATCACCCCTCCCTCACAAACAGTACCAACTTTATACTACTTCATTTAACATTTTCACGACCACACGGTTTGAGATTTATGTCCCCATTGGCTTTTATGTTCAGTGTGATGTGGAGAATGAGTGGGCCTAATTTTAACCGTTAATGACAAAGTACGTGTTTCAATCCCATTCAAAATGCCTGTAAACCAAAATGCATGTAAGTTTATGGCAGTATTTGTCAGGTTGCCACAGCTTTTTTGTTTAGAATGGCAAGAAATGAAGATGAGTTTGTTATCTTAAGTTCGGGAGCAGGACCACACCCCTTTCACGCCCCTTCCTGCAGCTACGCTATTTAGGCATCCAGGTCACACACATCAGCATTCGTAACTTTGTGCCCCTCCATCCGACCCTCTCCTATTTATTGTTCTAATTTATGTCCGAATGAGGGTGTAGCATAGCCACAAAAGGTGCTTTTCTGTTTATCCTGCCCTGTATCCCTTTTTATGAATGGGAGGCGTGTCCGAGGTGTGTGGACTGGAGCGCTTATTAGGGTTACTACAGGTGGGAGGAGCTTGGTTTTGGTGATTTTGGTACCGCTCGGGCCAGATCGAGCGAGACGAGCGGCGACCGCCTAAACCCACCGTGAGAACTGAACTCAGTAGAACCGGACTGTGAGGACCACCGGGGCAAAACCCGTGTAGCGAACCTCGCTGCCGTGTTCGGATTACACTGTATTCAGTGGCGGAGAGCGCGCTAGGACGAGCAGGAGGACGCGCGCACCTGAGAGCGCGGCGCGCTTGATTGTGGATTATTGATTGTGGATTAACCGGCCTTTTTGTGGAATATACTTTTTCTCATTTGGATTTAATGACTAAACTCCGTGAACGCCGTGAAGGTTTTAGACCGTCGAGACTGTAAACTGAAGCCGTCCGCTGTGTTACTTGTGACGTGATTTTGTTTGGTTAAAGTAAAAGGCACGAGGCCACAACGAAAGTGTTTGGGGCGTGGACATTTCATTTTCCAATTTACACATTACCCGAATTTATCAGCAGCTTAAACAGACACAAAAGCATTGTGCATCACTATTACACCCTAAATAATTAATGGTAACTGGGTTCTGAGGAGCTGATCATTACAAGGGTATCGAGGCCCAGAAGCCTTCAGCCCTCATCACCTGAAGCCCCAAAACTGCATCCATTACTGTAGAATTGTGTTGTTCATGTCTGTCAATTTTTTTTTACTTAATTCAAATGTTCAAGGGGGCGCTGTAGAGCCTTTGTAAAATATAGCTGTTTATCATCGCGTTCATCTCATCATTTTGCACAAAAAGTGCATTTGTGCCGGGAAAATTGACATCTCAGGCCAGAGATAACATTTTTAAAAAGCTTGCCACGGCCACATTTGGAATTGTGTAAAAAATCAAAATAATTACTTCTAATCGCACATGGGTTTAGTTCATTTTGACAAATTTTCAAGCCTTTTGACCGAAAATCCCAGGTGGAAAAAAATAAAGTATGAGGTATAAAAAATGAGGTATGATGACATGAGGTACGTTGCTTCCAATTCCTACCAAAGTCCAATGTATTTTGACATTTTAGGTGGATCTAGCAAGTCAGTTTGCGTCATTATTATTTTTATAAACCAAAAAAAATATATATTATATATAAATTGAGGTTTCTTTAACATTCAGGGGTCAAAATTGGAGTGGTTTGTGGGAGAAAACTCTTTTTTTTTTCGCTGTTTCTTTCCACTATAAAAACTCAAACTAGAGTCACGTGATTTTGTCGCATTGTGCCCGGTCATAAATTAACCCGTTATAAATAGTTTCAGTTGTCTACGACAAATAGATTGGATTTTATCAATGTAATTTATTAAAAATCAGGTTTGGAGAGGCTAGAGAGCCATTTTATCAGCTAGCCATTACATTTACATATCACTGCGTTCAGCTTGGAAATCTTCACAAACCAACAAAATTGTCCCAAAAAATGTTTAAGAAATATAGATTTTTTTTAAAAATTCAAAACTGAAGGCGTATCAGCTTCAAATTCATAACATTTCAATGCTCATGGGTTATGTGTATTAAGTGTTTTCAATAAAAACTGTAGGAGATGCCAAAAGTACGACGAGGTGCACTTTTGTCAGCACCTTTGATCCAATATGGCCGACTTCCTGTATGACTTAGAGCCAGGGCCGGCCCTTCCACTAGGCCGTATAGGCGGGTGCCTAGGGCGCCCCCCTCGCGATTTTTTTTTTTTTTTTTTTTTTTTTTTTTTTTTTTTGCTTGGCGGAGTTTTTTGCGCCCCCTTCTATGTATCCAAACACTATTTTGGAATTGACAAATAAATCTAATGAAAGGAGAAAATCGAAAAATCGAAAGCAGTGTGTTACACTTGTTGCTTGGCAATTTATGTATTTATTTTTTTTTGGGGGGGGGGGGCGCCAGGGGAGTAGCTAGGGCACCAAATGTGCTGGGGCCGGCCCTGCTTAGAACCGTCTTTTAATATTTTTTCACAGGGTCTTCACTCAAAATTAGAGCTCAATGAAGTCTCATTTTAAATACCACGGGCATATTTGTCCTTGTTTACTACTCGGTTTTTATCAGCGCAGCGTTTGACACCATTGACCACAACATTCTACTGCAGAGGTTAGAATGTGATGTAGGTGTCAGAGGAACAGCCCTCAGCTGGTTTAAATCCTATTTATCTGATAGGTACCAATTTGTTAATGTAAACAAGAGCTCCTCACCTTGCTCTAAAGTAATTTACGGTGTGCCACAGGGTTCGGTACTCAGTCCAATTCTGTTTACTCTTTATATGCTGCCATTAGGCAACATTATCAGAAAGCATGGCATTAACTTCCACTGCTATGCAGATGACACTCAGCTGTATTTATCAATGAAACCTGATCAGAGCGATCAAGTAGACAGACTTAGTGCTTGTGTGAAGGAGATAAAAACCTGGATGACACTTAACTACCTGCTTCTTAACCCTGAAAAAACCGAGGTCATTGTGCTTGGCCCTGAGCATCTACGAGACGCTCTATCTGAGCAGATAGTCACACTGGACAATGTCAGTGTAGCCTCTAGTTCTACTGTAAAAAATCTTGGAGTCTTATTTGACCAGGCGCTCTCATTTAAAGCTCATATAAATCAAGCTTGTAAAACAGCCTATTTCCATTTGCGCAACATAGCCAAAATCAGAAGAATCCTGCCTAAAAGTGATGCTGATAAACTTATCCATGCATTTGTAACGACTAGATTAGACTACTGTAACTCCCTGCTCGCAGCATGTCCTAAAAGCTCCATAAAAAGCTTTCAACTGGTTCAAAATGCAGCAGCAAGATTACTAACAGGAACAAAAAGAAGAGAGCACATTACGCCAGTGCTGAAGTCTCTTCACTGGCTCCCCGTCGAGTTTAGAATCAAATTTAAAATTCTACTCCTGACCTACAAAGCCATAAATGACATGGCCCCATCCTACCTCAAAGATGCTATAGAACCATATCATCCAAACAGAGCTCTTCGTTCTCAGAATGCCGGCCTTCTGGTGGTCCCAAGAGTCTCTAAAAGTACTGTAGGAGGTAGAGCGTTTAGCTACCAAGCTCCTGTGATATGGAATTAGCTCCCGACTCATGTTAAATATGCTGACACAGTCTCTTCATTTAAGTCCAGGCTTAAAACGTTCCTCTTCGAAATCGCTTATGGTCAGACTAGTTAGGAACAGAAACATAAACCCACAGCTTTAGCTACGCTGCCCTAGGAGTAATTATGCTGGGGGAAGTATGACAGCTTGAGCAATATCCTCTTCTTCTGACTACTTATGCTATCAAACAATATTTACTTTTTAATTCCACTTGCAAACTGTTCACCGCCTTCTTTTCTTTCTCTCACTCCTGAGGACCTGTGGACCCAGATGCCCCTCCCCTGGTGAAGTGGTCCCTGCCCTGTGTGGACGGTCCCTCATCTGCCTGAAGAGTGGGTCCAGCTCCAGTCTCCCTCGTCTGTGAGAGTCGGATCTCTCCTTCACTGGAACTCCTCCAGGTTTCTACGCTTTTTTTCCAAAGAGGTTTTTTTTGTAGTTTTTCCTGGCCGAGAAGGAGAGTCTAAGGACAGAGGACCCTGGGACATCGACCCTCGCCACCACAGACATTGTCTGACTTCATCGCCACCACAGACATTGTCTGACTTCATCGCCGCCACAGACATTGTTGATTCATTTCTCCCTGTGGCCCTCAGAGGCAACTGTTGTTGTGATTTTGGGCCTTACAAAAATAAATTTATTTGATTTGATTTTATGTTTTTCAAGCCCCCCTGTACAATTTTAATAAGACGATTCTCGTCCTTCGGCTCTGGCATAATTATTAAGTTAATTTGAGTTAGAATATAATTGATTGGCATTACATCTAGCACATATACAGCGGCATGTGTCTGCTCGTTGCTCTAATGAGTGGAAGAGTAAATGGTTAATGGTCATATTTATATAGCATTTTTCAACCGTCAAGGCACTCAATTCTTACATCAAGGAATCAGTGACCTATTCACACACCAGTGTTCGCAGACACTGGGGATGAGTCGGGTTAAGTGTCTTGCCCAAAGACACTACTATTCACATGAAACAGCTGAGATCGCACCGTCATCGTGTGGGCCAGGCTTACACAATACAACGTCTTAAAATTCTGTGTTTTAAAAGAGTATATTTTAAAATTCACTTTGTTAAAATACAGTTGCTGTTTTTTAAATTAATTTCCAAAAAAAAAACATCTATATAAACATTTTCAATGTCTCAAAGTCTCTGTTCATCTTCCGGTTAAATTCTGACTGAAGCAGTTGAGCTCCTATTCCTCATGAGCAGCGTACTACTACTTCATACCTTTTAAAAGCGAGAATTGATGAGTGTGTGGGACTAGCAAATAGGGCACCCCCAAAATGTATTTTATTTCATGTTATAATTTATTTAATATAATTTTTGTTTGTTTTAGAAAGACAGACTGTTCAATTCGCTTTGATTTGCATTAGTGTAGTTTCTATGCCATACCACAAGGGGAGCTCTATCATCTCCGTATCTGGGGCGTCTGCTCAAAGTAAAACTGTTTCCTGTTACAACAGAGAGCATAAGATAAGATAAGATAATCCTTTATTGTCCCACATGGGGAAATTCCATTGATGCAACGCAGGTAGAGCATGACATGGACATTGACAAATGTTTGTCTTTGTTACAGGTAAAGTGGTAAAACAAATGTTTATATGGGAACTGTGAATAAGGCAATAGAGGGACAGTTTAGGCCGAAATTGTCTGTAAGATTATGAGGTTGAAGCCTGGTTGTTGTTTTATTGTAACTTTGTGCTATGCTAACATTAGTATGCTAATATGCTAATCGAAACAAAGGGGATCACCAGGAGAGTTAAGAATGACACTTTTGCTTAATCTAAAAACGTTCTAAGAGAACAAACACACATGTCTGTCACAAATTTGTTTATGTATATTATATTTTGTTATTTTATGATTATTTTGGGCTATTATGCATTGTTAAAAAAGTAAAACTGTTTCCTGTAACAACAGAGAGCATGACATGGACATTGACAAATGTTTGTCTTTGTTACAGGTAAAAATAAATAACAATGAAAATACACTTTGAGCCTCATATTTGAAGTGTGCAACAAGTGTCTAACTTTGAATTGAGTTCAACATGAATCAATCTGGGAAGGCTTTCGGATCTGGGAAGGCTTTTATCAAAAGCTGTCGGGACTTTAAAAAATTACCTCACGCTGACTGGTCGAAGCGTCACAACAGTGGAAGAAGCAGAAAAATATAAATTGTGTTAAATACAGTGTTCAGGAAAGCACAGTCCTCAGTCCTGAAAAACAAAATAGTCTGCATTTCTCCTAAAATAGGCTGAAGTACAGCCGTCAGCGCCATGTTTGTTCTGGTTCGGTTGTTTTGACTCCCGCCCAAACCACTATATTGCTGCTCTGAGATTGCTTCCAGTCCCGCCTGCAGGCTTTAAATGCCATCCTTACATTTTCTCATATTATATAAGATAATGGCTGAAGCAGAATTACCTGCAGATGCTTTTGTGGCTAAGGTGAAATGACAAAAACTATTGTCTACTATTGACTAATCAAACCAGGGGTTTGTGTCGTGTCACCTAAAAGTGTAATGTTTGGAGCCATTGGTGCCACTGCAGATCCCTGTGTAATCAGGCCTGTTCCTCCATCTCTCCACGGAGAGCTCCTGTGCAGCGTGGAGCCAAAGCCGTTGAGAGGAGAAAGGCTGTGGATTTAAATTTGACATCCGATTTGCATCAAATTTAAATATGTTTTTGAACTCTTTGCCATAAACAAACTAACAAGACTAACAGGCCCAGCAAGGCTGCCGACAACCCTCCCACTACCACTAAAGCAAGCTCCGTCCCCAGTATGGAGTCTCCAGGCTTGTCTTGTCGCAAGGGGGAGAGGACATAACTTTATAACAGGTGGCCTTTATGTTGTGTGAAATGCAGCGTGACATGGTGTAACTGAGACCTGAGGGAAGAGCGGAGCATGGCGGAGCTTGACCAAATCGAACCCGACATAAAGGGGAGGCGACGGAGCACGCATTGGTGAGGCAGAGGAGCATATTTCAGACAATATGGATGAGTTGTGGGAACTGAGAACGGGGGTAGTGGCGCTGCAGACAGATGTTAATAATAATAATAATAATAATAACTTTTATTTATATAGCGCTTTTCAGTGACCCAAAGACGCTGAACATAATAAAAAAGGGGGGGGTATTTACAGACAGGGGGGACAACACGTACAGAACACATTAATATACAGATAAAATGAACAAGACAGAAGAAGTAGAGAGAAAAAGATGGGGATGTAACAGGGGGTAGAAGTGTAGGCAATGGGGTAGAGGAGGCTAGGGGTAGGGGAGGTCATAGGCTTGGGTGAAGAGGTATGTTTTTAGGCGGGATTTGAATGTTGTGAGTGAGGGAGAGTGGCGGACAGGTTGGGGGAGGGAGTTCCAGAGTCGGGGTGCTGTTCGGGAGAATGCTCTGTCGCCAAAAGTTTTGAGTCGGGATGTTGGTGCAGTCAGGGTGAGAGAGGAGGAGGATCGGAGAGCTCGGGTGGGGCGGTGGGGGATGAGGAGGTCAGACAGGTAGGGGGGGGCAAGGTGGTGAAGAGCTTTGAAGGTGAGGAGGAGTATTTTAAAGTTTATGCGCTGCTTGAGCCAGTGGAGAGAGCGGAGAACGGGAGTGATGTGATCACGGGACCGGGTGTGGGTGAGGAGGCGGGCAGCGGAGTTTTGGACCATTTGGAGTCTATGGAGGGAATGGGAGGAGATGCCAGTGAGGAGGGAGTTGCAGTAGTCAAGGCGGGAGGAGATGAAGGCATGGATGAGGGATTCAGCAGCGGGGAGGGTGAGGCAGTGTCGGATTTTGGCGATGCGGCGGAGGTGGAAGTATGAGGTCTTGACAATGTGGCTGACATGGGGAGTGAAGGAGAGGGTGGGGTCCATGATGACACCGAGATTGCGTACCAGGGTAGAGGGGGTGATGGTCGAGGTGTCGATGCTGAGTGAAAAGGGACCAGTTTTATTGAGAGTGGATTTGGTGCCAATGAGGAGGAGCTCTGTTTTGTCACTGTTCAGTTTGAGGAAGTTGAGAGTGAGCCATGATTTTATTGTAGAGATGCAGGTTTCAATGTGGCTGAGGGGAGGGTTTTGGGTGGATTTGGTGGTGAGGTATATCTGGGTGTCGTCAGCGTAGCAGTGAAAGTCCAGGTTGAGTTGGCGGAGGATGTGACCAAGGGGGAAGATGTAGCAGATGAAGAGGAGGGGGCCGAGGACTGAGCCCTGGGGGACCCCTGCGTTACTGGGGAGAGGGTGGATGAGTGACCGGAGAGGGAAATGAACTCTTGCCTGTTGGTGAGGTAGGATGTGAGCCAGTCAAGTGCAGAGCCCTCAACACCCAGTTGGCGCAGCCTTTGTAGGAGGATGGAATGGTTTATAGTGTCAAAGGCTGCGCTGAGGTCTAGTAGTAACAGGATGTTGAGGGCCCCGGAGTCTGCAGAGGTGAGGAGATCGTTGAGTACTTTGACCAGGGCTGTTTCAGTGCTGTGAAGTGGGCGGAAGCCAGATTGGAGGGGTTCATAGAGGTTGTTTGACTGGAGGTGGGTGTGAAGTTGGGCGGCGACGATGCGTTCCAGCGTTTTTGAGAGGAACGGCAGGTTGGAGATGGGGCGGTAGTTGGAGAGGTTGGCGGAGTCTAGGGTGGGTTTTTTGAGGATGGGGGTGATGGAGGCCAGTTTGTAGATGGAAGGAACATGGCCGAGGGATAAAGACTGGTTGAAGAGGGTGGTGAGATGGGGGATGAGAGCAGGGAGGCAGGCCTTGGTTAGAGTCGTTGGGAGGGGGTCGAGAGAGCAGGTGGTGGTTTTGGAAGCGGTGATGAGGTCTATGATATGAGAGGAGTTAACAGAGGAGAAGGTGGTGAGGGCAGGGAAGGGTGGGTGGTCAGGGAGAGGAGGGGGGGCAGGGGTGGGGGTGGTGATGGAGTTAATGGAGACGGCAGTCATGGAGCTGTTGATTTTGGAAATTTTGTCATTGAAGGCAAGGAGGAAAGAGTTGCAGAGGTCAGGGGAGGAGGGTGGAGTGATGTCCGGTGGCTGGAGCAGCTTGTTGACGGTGGAGAACAGGGTGCGAGGGCTCCGGTGGGAGCTGTTGATGAGGGTGGAGAGGTGGGCAGATTTGGCGGCTTGGAGAGCGTCACGGTAGGAGGAGATGTGTAATTTGAAAGCTTCGGCGTGGACGGTGAGGCGGGTTCTTTTGAGGAGTCGTTCGAGTTGGCGGCCAGTCTGCTTCATGGTGCGGAGTTCAGGGGTGTACCAGGGGGCGGGGTTGATGTATGAGACGGAGGAGGTTTTCCAGGGGGCTAGGGAGTCAAGGGAGTCGGAGAGGGTGGTGTTGAGCATGACAGCATAGTCGTCGGGGGAAGAGGGGGGGAGTCAGGGGGGAAAGCAGAGGATATGAGCTGGGAGAGCGTGAGGGGGTTGACTGACTTGATATTGCGGTAGGTGATGGTGCGTTTTTTGGGGTTGTGGGGCGAGGGTAGGGGGGCGGAGAAAAGGATGCAGAGATGATCAGAGAGTGGGAAGGGGAGGGGGTGGGGCTTAGATATGGGTAGGAGAGAGGAACAGACTAAGTCCAGAGTGTGGCCTTTAGTATGGGTGGGGAAGTCAATATGTTGGGTGAGATGGAAGCAGTCCAGGAGAGAGAGGAAGTCGGATGTCAGTGGGGCGTTGGGGCAGTCATTGTGGATGTTGAAGTCACCAGTGAGTAGGAGGCGGGCAGAGAGAGAGGATGCGATGGTGAGGAGTTCAGACAATTCAGTGAGGAAAGAGGGGTGGGGCTTTGGGGGACGATAGATCAGGATAGCGGTGATAGAGTTGGGGAGGGAGAAGGCGAGGTATTCAAATGATGAGATGGATGGAAGGTTGAGGTTCAGTTCAGTGATGGATGTAGATTTTTTATGAATAACAGCAAGACCTCCCCCACGCCCGGAGAGGCGGGGTTTGGCAGTGTAAGTGTAGTTGGAGGGAGTGGCTTGGTTGAGAGCATAGAAGTCCAGGGGCTGTTGCCATGTTTCACAGAGGAGAAGCAGATCAATGTTATTGTCCAGTAGCAGTTCAGATATAACAGGTGATTTGTTGGCGAGGGAGCGGCAGTTCAGCAGTGCAAGGGAGATGGATGGGGGCGCGGAGATGGATGGGGGCGCAGGGGTGGGGGGGCGGAGGTTGCTGAGGTTGGCAGTGCGGCAGGTGGGGGTGACAGGGGGGCGAAAACTAGTCCAGAGTGAGGGGATAGGTGAGCCGTCGTTGGAGTGTTGGTTATGGGAGAGACCAGAGCCCCTGTGGATGTAGCGGGGCCGGCGAAGGATCCCAGCTGAGCTAGCTGCAGAGGCAGCAGCAGCTGGGAGACGGTGGTTATGGTTGAGGAGGTGAAGGTCAGCAGCGGTGTAGGTGAGTAGGCGAGAAGTTGGTGGAGCGGTGGCCTGGAGGCGTGGGAGTGATAGTCCGAGGAGGAGATGGAACGTAGCAGCAGATGAGAGTAATCCAGTTAGAATGTTGGCGGTGGCTAGAGGCTGGTTAACTAGAAGCTGGTGGGCAGAGAGTTGTGAAAAAGCAGCAGTGGACCGGGTGTTGAAGCTGGTGGAGTGAGTGGCGTTGGTTGCCCCAGACCTTGTCTGCACGGCAGGGAGGCCCCGCGATACCATGACGGACCTCCGCAGGTGTTAAGCCAGCTGTTAGCTGGCGGCTAGGGCAGTAGATAGTCCAGGAGTGAGGGAGGAGATGAGCGATGGACGGTGCAGTAATGTCCGATGAAGTTAAGGAACAGGGATGTAGACAGAAGACAACACAGAGACGCGGGAACAAAACAAAACAATGGAAACGACTAACAAAACAAAGACGTTGGGACAGAAGCGGCAGTCCACATACCAGACGCCGGCGTTGCTCTAGCCCAATCAAGACGCATTTGAGTCCAGTTTTGTGACCAGATCGCCCCCGTCTGTGGAGCGGGGGAAAGCAGAGAAACGGGGCTGTACCTTGGTTGTATGGGGCTGCTTTTCTCCGGGTGGAGCCGGTGCCCCGCTCTCCGTGTCTGCTCCTGTGGCGGGCTGGGGCCACACCTTCGCCCAGGTACAGACCTCCGGGGCGGCGGGTGCGGGAGCGCGGAGCCGGTGTTCGGGCGTGGAAACGCCGGTGCAGCGGAGGAGAAGCGGAGCCGCGTGCGGCTCGTGGCGGTGCGTGCCGCTCGTGGTGGAGCCGGTGATCGGACACGGAAACGCCGGTGCAGCGGAGGAGAAGCGGCGCCGCTCGCTCGTGGTGCGTGCGGCTCGTGGTGGTGCGTGCCGCTCGTGGTGGAGCCGGTGATCGGACACGGAAACGCCGGTGCAGCGGAGGAGAAGCGGCGCCGCTCGCTCGTGGTGCGTGTTAAGAATTGGAGAAGTAAAAACTTGGTCCCGGTCCCGCAGGAACAATCACAGACTTGTGGGGGTACCGGAAGGAGAAGTGGGGGATGACACTGAAAGTTTCCTTGAGGTGATCTCAGAAATCATCTCCGAGTCTAAATTAGCAGCCCCCCAATACAATAGAAAGAGCACATCGCCTGGGCCGAAAAAGACAAGCAACTGATGAACCACAAGGCCTGATCATGAGGTTTCTTAACCATCGCGTGAAGGAGCACAACATGAAGGCAGCCAATATTTAAAGGACTACAGAGGCAAACATGTCTTCTTTACTCTGGTTATTCCATACGAAGTTCGTCAACAAGTTTTGCCACATCTGCGAGGAAGAGAAAACTGTGGTATGGGATTTCTTTCACAGCAACTCTTCTGGTGACTTTTGAAGGGGAAAAAACACATGCTGAAAACACCAGCAGAGGTAAGTGCTGCTCAGGAAAATGCAAAACACAGAACTGAACATCGACAAGAGATGGAAGTGCCAGTGTGGGGTATGTGCATTAGTAGAGAGTGCGGGGACTTTTATGGATGGGCAAGCAGACTTAAGAGTGTTCATCCATATTTAGTGGATAGTGTGGGGGTCTGGGGAGTTGTATCCAGTTCTTTGTGAGGATTGGTGCAAGGAGCAGCCGGGGAGAGGTTCAGCGGGCCCTTCATTAGGAATGGACTTCTTCCTCTTTATGATCTTTTATATGATCATCTTTTGTGATCAGTGCATTTTTCATCTGTTTCTGTAGTTCCTATGTTTGTATGTTGTGTTCAACTAGAGTGTTTTATATAGTTCAAAATTGAACAATGACAAAATTGATTCAAACCACCCAATGTCATCGGAAGTATTATGAGTTACACTTTAATGTAAAAGGTTATATTGAACCCAATCGAACAATCTAAAATATTAACAAAAATGAGAAAAGAAAAAATAGACGCTCCACCAGAGAGTGATATCACCTTTTAAACTAATATTATGGACCTGATTGCAAACCACGAACACTAATCTGCATTCAACCTACATTAGACGTGTCAAATTCAAGAGGCAATGGAGGAGCAATAAATAAGAAATTCCGTAAATTAATGAAGAGTATGAGACCGATTGAAATCTGAAGGGAGATTAACCCTAGTGCACACCAGTATACCATTTTTTTCTAATCTACATACAATCTATTCCAGAATATCCATCCATCCATCCATTTTCTATCCTGGACCGGGTCGCGGGGGCAGCAGTCCAAGCAGGGACTCCCAGACTTCCTCCTCCCCAGACACTTCTTCCAACTCCTCCGGGGGGATCCCGAAAAGCTCATGACCATAGGTGAGGGCAGGAACGTAGATTGACCGGTAAATCGAGAGCTTTGCCTTTCGACTCAGCTCCTTCTTTACCACAACAGTCCGATGCAGCGGCTGCAGTAATCTGCCTGTCAATCTCACGCTCCATCCTTCCCTCACGCGTGAACAAGACCCCAAGATACTTGAACTCCTCCACTTGGGGCAAGGACTCCCCACCCACCTGGAGAGGGCAAGCCATCTTTTTCCGTTTGAGAACCATGGCCTCGGATTTGAAGGTGCTAATTCTCATCCCAGCCGCTACATACTCTGAAGGTCCGGGTTTGATGGAACCATCAGAACAACATCGTCTGCAAACAGCCAAACCTTGACTGCGCCTAGAAATTCTGTCCATAAAAACTATGAACAGAACAGGTGATACCTGCCGATACCTGTCGATGACCTCAGGAGACCTACAAGCCAGAGTGGCCTGATAGGCCTCCTTCTTCAGCCTGACAACATCCCTTACTTCCGGTGTCCACCACCGGGTTCAGGGATTGCCGCCGCGACAGGCAATAGAAACCTTGTGACCACAGCGCCGAGCAGCCGCATCAACAATGGAGGTGGAGAACATGGTCCACTCGGACTCAATGTCCCCAGCCTCCCCCGGGATATGGGAGAAACTCTCCCGGAGGTGTGAGTTGAAGACCCTACAGAGGGCTCCGCAAGACGTTCCCAACAGACCCTCACAATACGCTTGGGTCTGCTAAGTCTGTCCGGCTTCCTCCTGCGCCAGCGGATCCAACTCACCACCAGGTGGTGCTTTCCAGCTCCGCCCCTCTCTTCACCCGAGTGTCCAAGACACGCGGCCGGAGGTCAGATGACATGACAACAAAGTCGATCATTGACCTCCAGTCTGTATCCTGGTGCCATGTGCACTGATGGACACCCTTGTGCTTGAACACAGTATTCGTTATGGACAATTCGTGGCTATCACAGAAGTCCAACAACTGAACACCGCTCGGGTTCAGATCGGGGAAGCCGTTCTTCCCGATCGTCCCTCTCCAGGTGTCACTGTCATTGCCCACGTGGGTGTTGAAGTCCCCCAGTAGAACAACGGAGTCCCCGGTCGGTTCACTGTCCAGTACCCCTCCCAAGGACTCCAAGAAGGCCGGGTACTCTGCACTGCTGTTCGGCCCGTACGCCAACACAACAGTGAGAGACCTGTCCCCCACCCGAAGGCATAAGGGACCCGACCCTCTCGTCTACCAGGGTGAACTCCAACATGTGGCGGCTGAGCTGAGGGGCTATAAGCCCACACCAGCCCGCCGTCTCTCCCCGCGGGCAACACTATAGAAGTGGAGCGTCCAGCCCCTCTCGAGGAGATGGTTCCAGAGCCCAAACTGTGCGTGGAGGTGAGGCCGACTATATCTAGTCAATACCGCTCAACCTCCCGCACAAGCTCAGACTCTTTCCCCCCCCAGCGAGGTGACATTCCATGTCCCCAGAGTTAGCTTATGTGTCGACTGCCGCCCAGATCACTCTGCATTGACCCCTTATGGATCCTCCTGCGGGTGGTGGGCCCACGTCGCTCTTTCAGGCTGTGCCGGCCCGTGGGGAAAAACCTGGCCACCAGGCGCTCGCCGTCGAGCACCCACCCCAGGCCTGGCTAAAGGATGGGGCCCCAGTGACGCCAATCCGGGCGACGTAACTGGCCTTGCTGTTGAACTCATCATAAAGGGCTTCTGAACCACTCTTTGTCTGACCCGTCACCTAGGACCTGTTTGCCTTGGGAGACCCTACCAGGGGCTTGAAGCCCCTGACAGCATAGCTCCTGGCATCATTCGGGCGCTCAAACCCCTCCACCACGTTAAGGTGTCGGTTCAAGGAGGGGTATTCCAGAATATTTATTTCTTAATTTTCATTAAAGGCAGATCAAAAATCAATGAGGCAGATACAGTCAGAATCAGAAAAGTTTTATTGCCATTGTCAATTAACAATTAAGTCACATAAAGCAAGACATATCAAATAAGGCATGCATTTAAGAAAAACTATTTAAATTTACTAATAAGATAAAAATAGACAGTTACATTTAAAGGAGTGGTGCAGAAGTGAACAATGCAGGAAGTGGTTGTTGATTAAATCCTGACAGGTGTTAAGAAGTGTTCATGAGTCCAACGGCAGAGGAAAGAATATGTTGTGGCGGGCGGTTCTGGTGCCTGAGGGGAGTGGCCTCCTGCCTGAGGGGAGTGGCTCAAATAGTCCGTGTCCAGGGTGAGAAGGGTCGGCTGTGATACGACCTGTTCGTCCTAGAGTCCTGGAGATATACAGGTCCTGCAGAGATGGAAGTCTGCAGCCGATCACCTTCCCAGCAGAGGGCGCTGTAGTCTCTGTTTGTCCCTGGCTGTGGCTCCAGCGCACCACACGGTGATGAAGGAGGTGAGGATGGACTCAATAATGGCCGTGAAGAACTGCACCATCATCTGTACCGGCAGCTTTCCTCAGCTGCTGCAGGAAGTACATCCTCTGCTGGGCCTTCTTTATGAGGGAGCTGATAGTGGGCCCCCACTTGAGGTCCTGAGTGATGGTGGTGCCGAGGAAGCAAAATGAGTCCACGGTGGTGATGCGGGAGTCTGTCAAGGTGAGGGGGGGACTGGGGGGGCTGTGACTTTCCTGAAGTCCACAATCATCTCCACTGTCTTCATGGGCATTGAACTCCAGGTTGTTCCCGCTGCACCAGGACACCAGCTGTTCCATTTCCCTCCTGTAGACAGACTCATCCCCGTCCGAAATGATGGTGGTGTTGATCAGTTTTACAGAGTTGCTGCTGGAAGTGCAGCAGTTTGTGTACACGGACAAGGGCAGGGGAAAAAGAACGTATCCCTGTGGAGATCCTGTACTGATATACAGAATGTCTGAGACATTCTTCCCCCGCCGCACAGACTGTCAGGTTGTAAGTTATACACCTGCAGGTGGAGTCAGGAACATTGAGCTGGGGGAGCTTGTCCTGGAGCAGAGCAGGGAGAATGGTGTTGAATGCAGAGCTGAAGTCCGCAAACAGGATCCTGGGAGTCCAGATGCTGCAAGATGAAGTTGAGTAACAGGATAATGGCATTTTCAACAGACCTGTTAGCTCTGTAGGCGAACTGCAGGGGGAGGAGGTGAAAGACTTGAGGTGGGGAAGGACCAGGCGCTCAATTGACTTCATGACAACAGACATCAGCACTACAGGCCTGTAGTCATTAAGTCATGTCCTTTCTACATTACTGTGGAAAAACACACTTTGAAGGTTAAATGCCAACCTGCTTACTGACCCTTTGTTTAAAGGTTGAATGGACAATTTTTTTGACCCAAATCTGAGTCTCATTTCCTCGTGGCTTGGACTGCCAATTAGTCCTGCCACGTATCAATCATAAAACTGCTCACCTGCAGCCGCGTGCAGCTCGTCCCCACGAGCAGCACGTTTACGCGTGTCTAATCATAATATAGTTCCCTCAGTGTACGGGACAAAATTAAGATGGAGAAAGACAGTTCGAGCTGACTCAGAAGAAGACGGAAATCTACGGGAGACGAGAGATGTGATCCGTTGCGCTAATAAACAAACGCACGTGTGTGTTGTATCAGTCCGCACGGGGGAGTGGCATGGGCACTTCCGCCTGAGTTCTCAAATCGCCGACATCAATGTCAAACGACATTAAGCCTTATTAGGCAGAGAATGACAATGGTGACACTTCCCATCCATCCTCTGGGACGCTGCTTAAGCAGTTAAGCAGCGTCCCAGAGTTGAGAGTAAAAATCACAGCCATTGCCTTGGCAAAAAAGAAAAAAAGGGAGGAAAGGCTAGATGATCTGGCAAGGCAAGTGTATTTGTATAGCACAATTCATACACAAGGCAATTCAAAGTGATTCACACAACAGGAAAACAATGCATTCAAATCACACAGATAAATCCTTTCAGTCATATGCACAGCAAAACAAAACAAGGCCTGTCTCACATCTTTAATGACCTCACCTCACAGGAAATGGTTAAGAAAATGCTCTTTCCCAAACAAATATATTATGTGAGTGGATTAAGAAAATCTAAATTATTAGCCTGGAACATTATGAATCCTTCTATACCAGGGGTTGGCAACCTAAAAAGCTGAATGTGGCTCTTTAGCGCCCTCCTAGTGGCTGCCTGAAGATTTTTCTAAAATGTATGAAAATGGAACTAGATGGGGATGATATATTTGTTATTTCTGCAGGATTTTTACCATTTCCAATGCTGTAAATATGTTTATAACAAATATTACATTTGAACATTTCTGTCAACGAAGATTTGCGTCAGAGCCTGCGGCGACACTCGTTTCAGCGCAGTGTACGTGGGCGGAGCATGTGGGCGGAGCTGTGCCTGGCAGGTGCCTTTGTAAACAAACTGTACTGAAAGAAACAATGAGAACAGAGGATTCAAGGAAGAATGGACCGAATCATTTGCTTTCATTGCCAATGCGGAAGGATCGTCTCCATGTTTGATCTGGAATGAGAAGTTGTCAAAAAACAAAAAGAGTTATTTAGTGAGACATTTCCAGGACATGAAGTATTCTCCTCAAAGACAGTGAAGGAAAGAGACATTCAAATGGCAACATCACCAATCAGCAAATCAAGGACATTAAAGGACATGAATTCAGCTCCAACAAACTCAAGTGTCTCTGAAGAGTCACGTGATCGATATGGAACATGCAGCTGTTCTGCAGGAATGTGATCAAGAAGAAGTGATCTAATATATCACTGCAGTGTTACATTCTGCTGTTGCCTGGATACGGGAAAGAGAAGAGGATTGCTTTGTCATCAAGGTTTGAAGAGGACTGAGGGTTTTTCTTTTTGAATCCTCAAAATAAAAATGACACAGAAAATCTGATTTCTTAATTGTATTTCTATATTTTCATCGATGCAACAAAACTTAATACATTAAAATGGAAGTTAAACTTAAGCACAAATATGGTAGAGCAGAGAGGTCACGTGGTGCGTCTCTCTCTCCAGGGGGCGCTGCAGGGAAAAGGAACACTCATGATGTATTTGTAGAAGAGTCATTTTGATAGTAGACTAATACAGCTAATATTCTCTTACAGCCTGTGTTCCCTTCATATAAGGCTTTTCATTTTGTGTGGCTCCAGACACAAAATGGTCCGATATGGCTCTTTGAACATTTAGGGTTGCAGACCCCTGTTCTATACAAACATTTTTCTAAAATCTCACAACTCACCTATCGAGACAGTTTGAGATATGCTGCCTCCTTCTCCTACCACTTTCAGCTCCAGTATCCCCGCCTCATTTTTCACAAACCTGGACTCGTTGTTTGCTACTTTGACTTGCGCTCTCAAGGACGCCACATCACGCTGCACTTCACAAAACACAAGGACCACCTGTTATAAAGTGATGTCCTTTTTCCCCTCTGCCCCAGGCCTGAAACGTCCAGTGACCGTGGTTGCGGTTACTGTCCAGCTTGTGGGGAAGTCAGTCTTTCCCCCGAGTTTATATTGTTTAGTTCCAGAAGCATTGCCTCCCTTGCCTTTTCCGGGTTAACTAATATCTTACAACGTCTTGGTCCCTGCATTGCGGGTGAAAATAACATTTTAAAGTCAAAGAATACTGTGTATCATGACACATTCCATTTGTGTTTTCTTTCACAATTCTAACAAAAATAATCTATGATGTGCAGTATCATCATCTAAAATACATGAAATCATAAAGTCACAAAAAATATGGTGGGACAGCTGGATGCTCATTTTTTGGCCACCAGCAGCTGTAGTAGTCACCCTGTTTCCATGGTAACTGAGAGAAGGGAGTGGTTTTATACATATTCAACATAAAATCGCATAGTGTTTAGACAACCCCCTACTATTATAGATTTTTAAAGCATAAGAAGAAAGGACAAAAAAAAGATAAACAAAAGTCAAGCCTGGTTTTAACTTGGATTTTCTACTCTTTGCTTAAATAATGGACATTTTCATAAAAACATTTATACTGTTGTGTCTCTTGTAATCTCAGTCTGTGTTATTTTTTCCATTAGATAAATGTAATTTATTGAAGATGTCCATTGATCTTTCAGGGCATTGAGGTTGTGCCCCAGTTGCTAGCTATTTATTTTTTCATGTGTCAAGGGGAATGCATATCCCAGCACCAACCATTTCCCAAACTATTTTAATATTTGGATATTTCCGAAATAAATGAGAATGGTCCACTTCCATTTCTCCACATTCATGCCAACAACTTTTATGCTTCTTCTGTTGTTTGCTCTTTAATTTAGGTGTAATAAAAACATCAAATTTGTTTTTTCCAGGCAAACTCCCACCATGCACACAAGCCGGCGGTGGTGTGATGATCCCTCCACATATTTAACCAATCCTTCTCATAAAATGTTAATGGGTAATTCTTTTTCCAAATTATCCTTCACCCCTAGAGTTGTGTTTTTATCGTTCTCAGTTAGGAATTCATATAATGTTTTGCCATCAGGCTTCAGTTATTTGAAATACACCGCTCTAATATCAGACTTAATTAATATTTCTTCTCCAAACTTCTCTCCAAAATGATTTCAAAGCCATCTCAGACCATATGCTTACCAACAATAAAATGGAAAAAATATCTTTCAATTACTCCTGATGCCAACTTCTGGACCCAAATTTGTAAAAATATCTATCTTATGTCCAAAAATGCCAATTTAAAATTAATACAATACAAAACACTTTACAGAACACATCACGTCAGTAACACATTAGCTAAAATAGGGTTCACATTAGAGATTTGCACACATTGCACTCAGAAAAATGTAGACACATATATCTACGCAACCTGGCACTGCACCCCAGTTAAACACTTTTGGGAAGAGGTCACACAGTCACTGTCCACTATAGAGGGCTGCCACCATTTAGTTTTGTAACGCCCAAAATCACAACAGTTGCCTCTGAAGACAATTATCCCCCTCTCAACCTCAGTGACTTCAGCTTGGGTGATGGACGAGCCAGCCTCTGAGTCCCCGGTCTCTGCTTCCTCTTCGGAAGACGTGACGGTGGGATTAAAGAGATCCTCAAAGTATTCCTTCCACCGTCCGACAACATCCCCAGTCGAGGTCAGTAGGTCTCCACCCGCACCGTAAGCAGTGTTGGTGAAGCACTGCTTCCCCCTCCTAAGGCGCCGGACGGTTTGCCAGAATTTCTTTGGGGCAGACCGATAGTCCTCCTCCATGGCCTCGCCAAACTCCTCCCAGCCCCAGGTTTTTGCCTCTGCGACAGCACGAGCTGCGGCCCGCTTGGCCTGCCAATACATGTTGATGACCTCAGGAGACCCACAAGCCAGAGTGGCCTGATAGGCCTCCTTCTTCAGTCTGACAACATCCCTTACTTCCTGTGTCCACCACCGGGTTCGGGGGTTGCCGCCACGACAGGCACCAGAGACCTTGCGAACACACAGCCCACTCAGACTCAATGTCCCCAGCCTCCCCCGGGATATGGGAGAAGCTCTCCCGGAGGTGCAAGTTGAATACCCTACTGACTGGGTTCCGCAAGACGTTCCCAACAGACCCTCACAATGCGCTTGGGTCTGCCAAGTCTGTCCGGCTTCCTCCTCCGCCAGCGGATCCAACTCACCACCAGGTGGTGATCGGTTGACATCTCTGCCCCTCTCTTCACCCGAGTGTCCAAGACACGTGGCCGGAGGTCAGATGACACGACAACAAAGTCGATCATTGACCTCCGGCCTGTGTCCTGGTGCCACGTGCACTGATGGATACCCTTGTGCTTGAACATGGTGTTTGTTATGGACAATCCGTGACTTGCACAGAAGTTCAATAACTGAACACCGCTCGGGTTCAGATCGGGGAAGCCGTTCTTCCCGATGATCCCTCTCCAGGTGTCACTATCATTGCCACCTGGAGCATACCCATACTACCCATATTATCTAAAGTTATTGAAAATGTCGTAGCAACACAACTGTGTAGGGTCTAAAACTACAGGTATTCAGTTTATGATTAAGGGAGATTTCTTAGCAGAAACGAGACAAGACGGGGCACCAGGGTTAAACCCAAAGAGCTAAGATACGGTCCTTAATCGCGCTCGTTAAAAAGGTCTGAAGGGTGTTTCACGATTCAGGGACTTACACATAGTCTAATCAAACAAACAATAGTCAATAACTCTTTCGTGTAGTTTATTTATCAAAAGGGTAATCAAAAACACCGGAGCAGAAATGCGCACAGGTAAATCACAGGTGATGTTATATCAGATTTAACAGCAGATTTCATGCAGATAATGTTAAACCAGGGTTTTGCCTTTGATAATCAAACGTGTCTATGCTAATCTATATCAAAAAGAGGGAAAGTGAGAAGCTAAAGGGAGGAGGAACAGCTGAGCTCTACCCAAATCACGCCACAAAAGGGACCGCACACTGAACTCGGCTTGCGGTTCTGTAGAGATTCGGTCCGGCTGGTCCTTGTCCGCGGACGAGGTCCGTAGCGAGGCGTCGCGTGGAGCGGTGTGGCGGCGAAGGTTCGTGAAGCGGGCGGCGAAGGTTCGTGAAGCGGGCGGCGAAGGTTCGTGAAGCGGGCGGCGAAGGTTCGTGAAGCGGGCGGCGAAGGTTCGTGAAGCGGGCGGCGGTCGTGGAGCGAGGGGTCGCGTGGAGCGGTGTGCTGCGACGTCCTTGAAGCGGCGGCGGCAACGGAGGCGATGTCCGGTTGTTTCTTAGCGGTAGAACGCTTTAGCGGCGTGTTAGCTCCTCACGCGGCCTTTACTCAGATGAGGACGTAGCGCTGATCCACGTAAACGGCGTAGATTACTTCAAAAAGAAAAGAAACGAAGTAGCAAAGAAAGTCTCTGTCCGGTTTAGCGCTTAAGCTTAGTTCCAGGTAGTTCCAGGTGGTTTCAGGTGGTTTCAGAGTCCAGGGCTGGCATGGCCTTGTCGACCACGTGACGGACGGATTTTGTTGAGACAAAGGAAAAGTGAAAGGCTCGTCCGTGGAGACGGCTTCCAAGAGAAAAGACAAAAGGGATGAGAAGAGAAGAGAAGAGCAAGAGCAAGAGCAAGAGAGCGTTTCTAGCTTGGAGCGTCCTTTTGATACCTGGCCCGCAGGGCATGCTGGGAGCGAAAGGGGCGGGCGCTACTGCGCAGACTTCCCGTTTAACATTTCCTGGTCGAGAAAATAAAGCTAGAGTAACGTAAATAATGGCAAAACATTTAAACCCTGTTTTAACATTTACACGTTAAACACTTTTGGGCAGTTTGTACACATTATTTCTTGAGGTAGATACATTTTACATCTTCCTTCACCTGTGATGGGCACTCGAGTTAAAGCATTGGGAATATAAAACCTTAAACAGTGGAAAAATACGTAACACAAGGTGAAACATGCGGTGTATGGAGTTGATTCGGACAAACATTCATGGCATAATCACATAAAACATAGTTTTCATCGGGGCGTCCTCCTGTAAGACTGTGGGGAGAAGATCTGTTATCACACAAGTCACAGCGGCTCCCTGCGGTGAGGGACAGAGGGAGAACGAAAAACCCCCAATGTTCAAAGAGAGATTTTCTGTTATCTGGCCGTGGAATGTCCATCTCCATTCCCCTACAACTGACTGATTATTTGGAGGCCAAGCAGCTCCTCCATCCACAGCAGTTTGGGTTTAGATCAGGGTATTCAACCGAAATGGCAACCTGCTGCTTCATTCAGAAGTTAAAAAAGGCTCTGGACAGGGGTGAGGTGGTAGGAGCGATATTTCTTGACCATAAAAAAGCCTTTGAAACAGTGAATCACCACCTACTTTTATGTAAAATGTCATCTTTTAACAACCTTTTAACCTCGTCTTTAATCTCGCCTGAGGCAGTTGGTTGGTTTGCCTAATTTCTTCAGGGACCAGTGTGTTAAGGTGGCTGGGAACAAATTCCTTTCTAAACATCAGTATGGGCCAACCTCAGGGCTCCATATTGGGACCACTACTGTTTAGTCTCTTTATAAACGACCTGCCTTGGATATGTCCAAGTGTCTGCTGCCAACTTTATGTGGATGATGCAGTTTTTATGCCCCCGCCAAGACACCGCAGCAGGGAACAGAAATTTAGTCTGCACGGCTGAAGTCACTCAAAACTAGTTCGTTCTAAATCTTACAGACAGTCGCTATGTGTTTTTCCATAAAAATAAAAAAAATTCCGACCTTAGATTTCAAATCAATCTTCAATCTTCAAAAAAATTTGGTTGATGAATTAAAATATCTTCAATTTCATCACTGCCACCAGTGTTGTGCCTGAACACATTCATTGAACGAAAGTTCATGAACGCGTTCCAAATTTTCGTGAACGTGAACTGAACGTGTATTACTGCCGACGAACGATACTGTGAACGCGTTCTTTCTGGTGTCTGTGAATGGCACGTTCGTTCTTTTTATTTTCGTTCAATAAAGTGTCAGATTTCTAGAGACTTCCAGGCGAAAAACACACCGTTAAGTTGGCCAAAAAGAGCTTATGTCTGGCAAGTGTGAGAGCTCCGAAGTTGTAAAGGCGTTAGATCGCAGAGACAGAGATTTCGCGTGTCGCACCGCACTGCACATCAAAACAAAAAGCAGCGCAGACGCGACCACAACATGTAGAGCGTTTAGCTACCAAGCTCCTGTGTTATGGAATCAGCTCCCGACCCATGTTAAATATGCTGACACAGTCTCTTCATTTAAGTCCAGGCTTAAAACGTTCCTCTTCGAAATCGCTTATGGTCAGAGTAGTTAGGAACATAAAGATAAACCCACAGCTTCAGCTACGCTGCCCTAGGAGTAACTATGCTGGGGGAAGTATGACAGCTTGAGCACTATCCTCTTCTTCTGACTACTTATGCTATCAAACAATATTTATTTTTTGATTCCACTTGCAAACTGTTCACCGCCTTCTTTTCTTTCTCTCACTTCTGAGGACCTGTGGACCCAGATGCCCCTCCCCTGGTGAAGTGGTCCCTGCCCTGTGTGGACGGTCCCTCATCTGCCTGAAGAGTGGCTCCAGTTCGCCTCAGACGGTCCCTCATCTGCCTGAAGAGTGGGTCCAGCTCGCCTCCGACGGTCCCTCATCTGCCTGAAGAGTGGGTCCAGCTCGCCTCCGACGGTCCCTCTTCTGCCTGAAGAGTGGGTCCAGCTCGACTCAGACGGTCCCTCTTCTGCCTGAAGAGTGGGTCCAGCTCGACTCAGACGGTCCCTCTTCTGCCTGAAGAGTGGGTCCAGCTCCAGTCTCCTCGTGTCCGTCTGTCCGTCTGTGAGAGTCGGATCTCTCCTTCACTGGAACTCCTCCAGGTTTCTACGCTTTTTTCCCAAAGAGGTTTTTTTTGTAGTTTTTCCTGGCCGAGAAGGAGAGTCTAAGGACAGAGGACCCTGGGACATCGTCCCTCGCCACCACAGACATTGTCTGACTTCATCGCCACCACAGACATTGTCTGACTTCATCGCCACCACAGACATTGTTGATTCATTTCTCCCTGTGGCCCTCAGAGGCAACTGTTGTTGTGATTTTGGGCCTTACAAAAATAAATTGATTTGATTTGATTTTAGTCAACAGAGCAGCAGGACTCGCCCTGCTACGAACAGTTACGTGAGTTTTATGATAAGGTCAGCAAGTTTTCCCTCATGTTTTTGAGAATATACTGTGGGGCTGAAAGGTGCAACTGCTGCTAGTGTGGTCTGACTGGACAGCAACAAATGAGGGAAGTCTGTCCCTTCAATATCAATGTAAATCCTGGGTAAGGATTCAAAATTGGATATGAAGATGAAATCTGACACATAGTTTCAGCAATAAACTAATACAATAATTGCTGCCAGTGGTTGTATTTGGGCTGTGGAAATAATGTAGAACAATTATTGCATAATGAGAGAGAGCGGCGCCGCGCGTGAGAGGCCGGTGAGAGCGGCGCGCGTGAGCTTCAATGTTTTATGTAGTATTTCATTGTTTAATAACTGTAAAAAAATAAAGGTTTCTACTTCGCGGATTTCGACTCCCGCGGGTTCGTTTTGGAACGTAACCCCCGCGATAAACGAGGGATCACTGTACAGGAACCCCCGGCACCACATTACTCTCAGTATAAGGCCTGCACAGGAACCCCCGGCACCACATTACTCTCAGTATAAGGCCTGCACAGGAACCCCCGGCACCACATTACTCTCAGTATAAGACCTGTACAGGAACCCCCGGCACCACATTACTCTCAGTATAAGGCCTGTACAGAAACCCCCGGCACCACATTACTCTCAGTATAAGACCTGTACAGGAACCCCCGGCACCACATTACTCTCAGTATAAGGCCTGCACAGGAACCCCCGGCACCACATTACTCTCAGTATAAGGCCTGTACAGGAACCCCCCCACATTACTCTCAATATTAGACCTGTACAGGAACCCCCGGCACCACATTACTCTCAGTATAAGGCCTGTACAGGAACCCCCGGCACCACATTACTCTCAGTATAAGACCTGTACAGGAACCCCCGGCACCACATTACTCTCAGTATAGGACCTGTACAGGAACCCCCGGCACCACATTACTCTCAATATGAGACCATTGAGCTTCATATTCTGGCTCACACCAGTAGCGCTCTGATCTGAGCTGAAATAAAGTCATTTTCTGGACAAGGTAAACAACCTCCTTTGTCTTGTGATGATTGTAATGTTTTGAACCGGTTACAAGGGTCTTTGCCTTGCCATACAAATCTAGAGATTATTTTTATTCCACTCATCAAACAGCCGGTTTTAGACCACTTTAAATTAAACCTTTTTCATCAAACTTATGCAATCCTTCCCATTCTCCAAGGTCGAACTTAAATAAATATACCAGTTACTTTGATCTTGGACCTTGGCTATGCCTGCCTCAAGAGCCATGTAGTTTTATTGTTGACATTTTTCAAAAGTGCTGCAAAATTCAGGATATTACCAGTATGTCCTTTTTCTTTTCTTTGTAGCTTCCTAGAGGTTGATGCTATAGCTTTGAAAGTGGTACCAAATGAAAGCTAATAAAATGTTCTTGCATATGGTGTCAAACACATGAACGAACACCTGAGTAAACTTTAACTAATTTGAATGCACAAACATATATATTTTTGATGCTGTGAGGAAATTAAAACCAACAGGCTGCTCACAGAGGAAGAGGACGTCAATTTCTACAGACCACTCGACTGCCACACATGTCAGGTCATGACAAGGTGTTTGAGAAGAAGTCTGGAGAGAAAAGCTTCCGAAAAGAAAGAGAAGAGAGAATGTTTTCATCAGTGACTGCTGCAGCAGCAGAAGTTGTGGAAATTTCAACTGATAAAGACTCACAGAACAGTCAAGGTAGTGGTACTACTGAGGGTTCAGAATACACTGAGCCAACACCAGGCTGTTCATCAAAACCAAGTACAATAACCTTACACTTTCCACGGTTAATTAGGACCAGTGAAGAGATTTGTAGCGCTGCAGATCAGTTGTCACTCTCTGACAACCAGACTACAGCCATGGAGTGTTGCAGTGTTGAAGGCAGGAGGCGCAGCTCTTGATGACTTTGTTTTATCAGCCTCCACTACAAGATGAAACATGATAAACACTTGCAATAACTTGAGCCAAAGTTACATGAATGACTTCAAGGAAAGTCCGCCAGATTACTGCACTCTACACTGGGATGGAAAGCTTGTAAGGGATGTTCTTGGAGAAACATACCCAGTGGAAAGTCTTGAGGTGCTCGTCTCTGGTGCTCCACAGTATGAAGAAGGAAAGCTGCTTCCACCGAGGCTATGGTCCGTTAGCTTTGATTATTTAGCTCCTGAAGCATTAACTCTCTTTTTTTTCAGTGTCGCACAGTGTAGCCTCTTGCACCTAGTTTTGTGGGTGAAAAGGAGATTTAAAGGCAAATGATGGCAGCAGGGGGTAGTAGTACAACTAGTCAGTCCAAGCCATACTCGAGTTCCATTTCTACTTATCAATGATGAGCTTGGGTATTTTTCATCAAGAGGTCCATTGTGCTGCCCCCAGTGGCAAAGGTTGTTTCTGTTTTGAGTTCATGTGGTATGTCTGCTCAGCTACCTTAGATTCCACATTGTTCTGAACTTGTTTACAGTCACTTGCTTGCTATATTGTTTGAGCCTTTAAACTGTCATTTGGCCCTTCCAAATATCTGTCTGTAAGTATTGTATCGTTGGAGGTGACATATTTTCTGTATACCAATTTGAGGATCTAAAAGTTATGAATGTATGTCAAATTTGCTATAAAATACAAAACGCGCTTAGCATTAGCATGTCTATATGATTTTTAATGCATGTTAGCATCAAGCTAACCGTTTTCATTGGGTTGTTCAAGCCTACGTCATATTTACCTAAAATGTATTGTTTTATATTGTTTTATTCTTTATTTTTTAGCTCTGCATATGTTATGTGTAATGTATGTATAAATGTAGTCACATGATTGTAATATGCATCTATTTTTGTGTGTTACAGTTTTACAGTCAAAGCTTCAGTAAAGGTCCAAAACTGCAAGAAGCTTCCAGAGTGTTTATTGGAGCAACTGTTCACGATCTGTAAAGCTCCTAAACACAAGTGGAGACAGAATATCCACTTGTCTCCACTTTGAATACAAAAGAACATTCTCACTCCTTTTGGCTATATTTGAGCCTTTTTTATGTATAGCATTTTGTAGTGTAAGCACAAATAAGTTTAACTTTAATGCAGCAAAAATATCCCATGGAAAAAATATGATTACAATTTATTACATTATATAATACTCAAACCAGAACATGTACAAAAAGTTACTACGAGGGTGCAGTGGTGAGATTTGTTTTAATAAAAATGTGTTTCTAAATGTATTCAAGGTTTAGTTACATTGATCTACACTAACAAAAATAAAACATACTCATTTATAAAATCTTGACTAAAATGTTTTAAAGTGTTTTGTTTTTTTTTTAATCAAAGAAGAGAGAGAGAAAGAGATGAGAGAAAGGAGGACAGAGAAAGAGAAGAGAGGAAAGTGAAAGAGATAAGAAGGAGAGAGAGAGGAGGGAGAGAGGGCGAGAGAAAGAGAGAGAGGAAAGAGACAAAGATAAAGAGAGGAAATAAAAAGAGGAGAGAGCAAGAGAGAGAGTGAAAGGAGGGCAGAGACTCAGCTGTGGTGGCTCACTACCACAGAGTTAGTCGGAAGTGAATAAATAATGCAACAAATTGTAGAGCGATTTTGCATGCTTGTAAAAGTGCCATTTATTCATCCTTTCCTCACATGAATAGTTAGTCTGACTGCATATCTTTCCTTTTTGTTGTCCTGCACAACCATTTAGATCCTTAAAAGTTATGTTTACATAAAACAAGTACAGAACAGTAGTCAACATTTCTAAGTGCCCTAAGTAAAATAAATGTATTGCAAGCACAGCAGCAGAAAGACTGGGTTAGCCTCCATGTCCCACCACATGTCACCTTTGCGGAGGTTTCTAAATGGAAAGCACAATGTGTCTATGTATAAAAGGTGTATTTGTAACTTTATGTGTGTGCTCTGGTGCTTGCTTGTCTCCATGGAGTTGCTTTGGCCAGAATATTCCACTGAATCACATTAAATGTATCAAGCTGGGATTAAACCATTGTGAGACAGGTTCGCTTTACACTGCTGATGATATGTTGTTGCAATAGTAATGGTTAATAGACCAGTAGCTATGTCTCCAGATGTAGATGTAGGTGAATATGTACATAGATAATCTTTATATATTCTCGCATTTTAGCAAACTAATGTCCCCCTGGTCTATACCCGGAGGGTCCCCGTGGCCCTGGTCTCTTTGTTTTGGAGAGCCTCATTACTTTGGCAGCAGCCTGCTGCTTGGTGCTCCCCTGAGTGAGGTAAGGCTGTAATGACTGTATGGTTGACTCGATGGTTTGGCTCTATGGTTACTGCAGCCCGGGGGACAGGGGGCGGGGCCTAGGGGGAAGCCTGGGAGTCCCTACTTAGCCCCCGAAACCCGGCCCTGGGGGGTGAGTGTGCGCATGCACATTTAAAAAAAAAAGGGACTAACAGTCGCTTGAGTTCTCAAATCGGCAAAAGAAATCCTCTATTATTCCTTTAAGTCCAAGGCTGTAAAGTCTGGTGTGTTTAGGTGCTACATTAAGGGCTTTTCTTTTCGTCTCTTTATAGAAGAAAATGCAATGCCCCATTAAATCTATGGATGCAAGTGGATTCAATGAAAAAAAAAAAAATATATATATATATATATGTATGTATATATATTTATATATGTATATGTATATATATATATATGTATATATATATAGTGTTTAACCATAAACATCTCAAATATGATTATACAATCAATTTAAAGTTCTGACAGCTCTAACAAAGACCAGCATTCATATATCCCAGGTGAACCGCAAACACATCCAGTTACACCTTCAGTTCAGCACTTGCCAACCCAGCCTACTTCCTCGTATCCTAGGATCCAAGTGCTCCTCTTCTTACCTTTCTCCGGGCTCAGGCTACGAATGCTGCTGAAATCCTCCATTGAGATATTCCCCAAAGAGATAGTTCAGCTCCATCAGGACAAGCCCAGATGATCAAGAGGACCACACCTGTCCACAGTCTTCCGAAGCGCTCTCCTCTCTGCCTGCATCCTCCCCACCATCCTGCGCTGCTTTTGTCTCTGAGAAGTGTGTCATACCGTGCAGCCTGTGCTCATTACTGGATACAGCCGAGAGAAGGAGGGGCAAAAGAAGAGATAAAGAAAGAGAGAGAGAGAGAGAGAGAGAGAGAGAGAGAGAGAGAGAGGGAGGGAGAGAGAGATAGGGCATGAGAAAATGGAAAAGAAAGGAGGTGGGAGGAGGAGAGAGGGAGGAAGAGAAAGAGAGAGGGGACATGAGGGAGAGTGAAAAAGGGAGCAGCAAAGCAAAAGTGAGAGGGAAAAGGAAATGAAGAATGGAGAGGGATCTAAAGCGGGAGGCTTTGAGTAGACCTTGGTATTATGCAGCCTCCCACACAATTTTGATCGTGATTATTATAGCGCACTCTTTCACTTTTTCCTCTTTTGGCACATGTGTTCAAACTTGTGTCCTTAATGAAGAGGGTTTGATGATGAATGATGATTGACAACAGAAATGTGCATGTGTATGAGCATTTGTTATATCAACGGCTGCGCTTGTCCGGCTTTCATGCCCTTGATTTGAATATGGCCTTCGGGGAAAAATAAATTGTCCAGCCCTGGGTTGGAGGGAGCAAGAAGAAGAAGAAAAGAATAAGGGGGTAGAGGAGAGAGAGAGAGAGAGAGAGTGTTGTTGTGGAGCACTTAAGTGTGGGACAGAAGAGGCCATCACCTGGAGTGCTCGGGCTGTGAGTGAGAAAATAAAACAATAAATAAGTCATTGGTAAATGATAGAAAATCAGATTAACCAGTGTTCAGAGTGTCCATGTAGCAGCGGGGCTGTTATGTGCTTCCGCATCAGGTCTGATGGTATAACCCATCTTGGAAAAAACAGCAGGGTGGGGGGTGAATGTTCGCTTTTGTATTTTTAAAAAACAGTCGCTTGAGTCCTCAGATCTGGAAAAAAATCTCTATTATTCCTTTAAGGTGTATCCTGCTCTCCTTGTGTGTATCTAACACAATTTAGCAGTAAGCCTTCAAAATAAAAGACAGTGAAAAGTGCTAAACCCAATCTTATGCGAAAACACAGAACATAATCAAGGCAAAACACACCCGGTATCTGTAAAGATGCTATAATAAACCAAAACTGAACATTCAATCCTTTGTTTTTAGAAGAAGAACGACCTCTGTTATGGGCCGAAGGAACGTCTTCGCCAATCCATTTTTGGGCTTGGTCTTGAGCTAGATCTTGCAGACTTTCCCATCACGTCCATGAATGGTTTTAGTAACAAAAGCCATGGGCCAGTTGTTACAGCCTGATAACTGTTAGGACTTTACTCGTGCCATTTGTGTCGAACTTGTAATGTGTGGAGATATTCACGTTTCCAACGACTCCAGAACTGGTCCGCTAATCTTTGTACTTTGCGCCACTGTTGCTTGTACAGGTCTTTGTCAGTGATACTTCCCAGGTGGAGGTAGAACACTCCAGAAGCATAGCTGGGGTGAGTATCTGAGGGACTTCTGGATAAGAAGAAACGGGAACTAAGGGTCTGGAGTTGATAATAGAAGACACTTCCGCCGTGAGGGTGCACAGGACTTGAAGCATGGGTACGCATTAACATTGAATTCAAAATTGTCCTTGCTACTCCAATCGTGCGTTCCTATGCACCACCCAAGGCAAGGCAGGTTTATGTGCCGCATTTCATACACAAGGCAATTCAAAGTGCTTCACACAACAGGAAAAAAATGCATTAAAATCACACAGACATGACAGAAATCACAAAACAGTTTAATAAATAAAAGAGAAGAGTGCAAAGAAAATCCTTTCAGTCAAACACAGCTGAACAAAACTGTTTTTAGATTTGAACATTGTCAGAGTAGAACCTGTCTCACATCTTCAGGAAGAAGGTTCCAGATTTTAGCTGCATAAAATTGAAACGCAGATTCCCCATGTTTAGTCCTGACTCTGGCACCAGCAGGAGGCCGGTCCATGTTTAGTCCTGACTCTGGCACCAGCAGGAGGCCGGTCCCTGAGGTCCTCAGAGTCCGAGATGGTTCATATGGCACTAACATGTCTGAGATGTACTTTGGTGCTAGGCCACGGAGAGACTTGTACACAAGCAGAGCTGCTTTAAAGTCTATGGTTTAAAGGGAGCCAGTGCAGAGACCTGAGAACAGGACTAATGTGATGGTACTTCCTGGTTCTAGTCAGGACTCGAGCAGCAGCGTTCTGGATGTACTGCAGCTGTTTTACAGCTCGTTTGGAGAGGCCAGTGAGCAAGCCATTACAGTAGTCTAATCTACTGGAGACAAACGCATGGATAAGTCTCTCCAAGTCTGGTTTAGACACTATATTTTTTATTATGGCAATGTTTTTTACATGGTAAAAAGCTGCTGATGTTATTATTATGTTTGACGTGGCTGTTACACGTTCTCTTTGTTTCTGTGACAAAGACGATGATTTCAGTCTAGTATTAGTTCAGCTGGAGAAAGTCGTTTTGCCTCCACACACTGATCTGTTGGATGCAGTGACAGAGTGAATCCACTGGTCCATATTCACCTGCCGACAGTGAAACATAGATCTGACTTGTCTGCATCAATGTGATAGGACACATTTTCACTGCGTATCAACTGACCTAACGGCAGCATGTAGAGGTTGAACAGAAGGAGACCCAGGACTGACCCTTGGGGCTCCCCACAGCTCAGAGGCATGTGGTCTGAGACACAGCTACCAATTTCAACAAAGTACGTCCTGTCTTCCAGATAGGACCTTAACCAGTTTAGGGCAGTGCCAGTGATGCCCACCCAGTCCTCTAGTCTCTGTAAGAGGATCCCATGATCGACAGTGTCGAAAGCAGCACTCAGATCTAACAGAATTAAGACTGAGGCTTTGCCCGTGTCAGTGTTCAGGCAGATGTCATTCATAACCTTGACAAGAGCAGTCTCAGTGCTGTGATGAGGTCTAAAACCTGACTGAAAAACATCAAATGAGTTGTTCATTAAGAGGAAATCTGTGAGCTGTTGTAAACAACCTTTTCAAGGACTTTGCCCCAAAATGTCAGATTAGAGATGGGCCGGTCATGACTCAGTACTGCAGCATCAAGACTGCTCTTCTTTAGGAGAGGCTTTATGACCACTCCCCCTGACCCCTGACCCCTCCCCCTGCTCTTCTTTAGGAGAGGCTTTATGACCACTCCCCCTGACCCCTCCCCCTGCTCTTCTTTAGGAGAGGCTTTATGACCGCAGTTTTCAAAGGCATTGGGAATGTTCCAGATTGAAGCGACATGTTAACTATGTGAGTGAGCGATGCTAACAAACTGTTCAGCACAGACTTTAGAAATCTGGAGAGTCACACATGGAGGCAGCTGTAGATGAACTCCGACTGGTGACGATCTGGACAGTTTTGTCAGTTACAGATGCAAAGTGAGTTAGCTCTAAGTGTCTTGGTGGTTTTAGGGTAATATTTTGCATTGTGGGATTTATAGCATGTTTAATGCCCTGAACTTTGTCATTAAAGAATAATACAAACTCATTACACTTGGATGTGGAAATGAGTTCTAACGGCAGCTGAGCTGGAGGGTTTGTTCATCTGTTACTGTGGGAAACAGGACACGCCCGTTGTTACTGCAACTTCCAATTATTTCAGAAAATATCTTTCCCTAGTTCTACATAAAATGAGGTTGTACATGTTCAGCTTCTCTTTGTAAATCTCTTTTTTAACCTGGAGCTTTGACTTAAGCCATTTCCGTTCAGCCCGGCGACACTCCCTTTTCTGTGCCTTGACCGAATCATCATGTCTCCATGGCAACTTCTGCTTATTTTGAACCATTTTAGCCTTCATAGGGGCAATGGTGTCCAGAACATTTAAAACACTAGATGTAACTGAGTTCAATGACAGAGCAGCATCGACCACATTAACGTTTGAAATATTTACCCCCTTTGTAATTAGGAGATCTAGAGTGCAAAAGCAAAGACTAAGCTCTCGATTTACCGGTCACTTTACGTTCCTGCCCTCACCTATGGTCATGAGGAAGAATGGATGGATGGAGATCTAGAGTGTGCCCTCTGCTGTGGGTGGGGCCACTCTGTTGAGTAAGACTCAAGGTTTCAAGGACAGCATCAAGCTCTTTAGCGTTTCTGTCACAAATATTATCAACATGCACATTGAAATCACCTGCAATGACCAAACCATCAAAGTCTGGGCATACGACTGAAACAGCTCAGTAAAATCATCAATAAAACGTTGGCAGTGCTGGAGAGGCTTGAATAAAACAATGAAGAGTAAGACTGTTTTAGCTCCATTTTAAAGGAGATATACTCAAATGATGAAAACACAAGAACGTGTCAGCGACAACATAAAAGATGAACAAAAGGACAGACGGCAGCGGATGAACTTGTGTTCCATATGCTTACTATGAGCAAAAGACTTTTGCTCATAGTAAGTACTTCCTGTCTCAAACTGAGCCTTCACAATAAAAGACAGTGAAAAGTGCTAAATCCAATCTTATGCAAAAATAATTATACAGAACATAATAAAGGCAAAACAAGGAGCGACATACAACAGGACATCGTTAAACATACAATACAATAGAAAGTACTTACACAGTTACAATACAGACAGATAAAACTTGCGCCCTCCTGTCAGAATACTTTTTATAAAGAGTTTATGACACAAAGATACATTTGAATGTTGTATTGAATGTTAAGTTGATGTAGTAGAACTTCAATAGGCCAGGAGTGATACAAAGCAGAAAAAAGTCCAAAAGGCAATTATCAGTACAAACTGTAAGTTTATTTAGACACAATTTTTCAAACATTGTCCAGATGAAAGGTTTATTATATTATAATATTATGTGTATTATACAAATACAGGGATGGGGAAAACTCTGAAACATATATACACTATATACATATATACACTACAACAATATATTTTCTATTTGAGTTACTTCCCAGCACTGTCCATAAACAAAAAAATGAATAAATAACATAGTATTACAGCAGTTAATACATATTTCAGCAGTATTGAAATGTAGAAAGCTTATCTAAGCTAGAGGCATAAGCAAGAGGTTTTAAGGTATGAAAGACTTAAATAAGCTGAAATATGTTAAGGATTTTAAGGAAATAGGAAACATTTGTACAAAAACATGGAATGATCTGTGTCCAACTTCCTTGAAAATTCATAGAATGGACAAAGTGAGACAGGAAGTGCTTCTGAGTGAGTGAGACGAGGTTTCTGGAGTTAGAAGTTCTTTGAGATACTGGGGACAAAAGAAATAGATGCATGAGAAATGAATCCAATGCATTTGTCGTCTATCGTGTTGTTGAAACCAATTGAGTTTTCAAATAAAATACATTGGTGAATTTCATATGGATATTTAAGAATAACTCTACAAAGAAAGAATAGTTCATTCAGTGGAGATATGTGTCATACAGTATGTATTTTGATATATTATATCAGCATTGTCAATGATATGTAAAACCAATAGAGTGATGATTATTTTCTGACTTCTTGAGTGAAACAGTTGATGACAGAAAAAGAGGGCTTAGAGTGGCATATGTTATTTTAAGTGTATAATCTATATGTGATTTAAATTAAGCTCAGGATCCAGCTAAGTCCAGCTTTATGCATCATGGACCCATCACTAAACTGAATCTGAAAGTCAGGAGAGTGTAGTCGCTTATGATAAGTTCTAAAACGTCTATGTCAATGAGGCGTTGGGAAGGAGACCTGACCTTCGGCGGCTCAGTGGTAGAGTGCTCGTCTTCTAATCCGAAGGTCGGTGGCTCGACACCCGCTCAGGAAGAGTGGTCAGATCCACTATGGTCCTTGAACGCATCACCACTAGTGCCAGCGTGTTGCGGAGTGATACTGGCCTATGGTCCCTGAACGCATCACCACTAGTGCCAGCGTGTTGCGGAGTGATACTGGCCTATGGTCCTTGAACGCATCACCACTAGTGCCAGCGTGTTGCGGAGTGATACTGGCCTATGGTCCTTGAACGCATCACCACTAGTGCCAGCGTGTTGCGGAGTGATACTGGCCTATGGTCCTTGAACGCATCACCACTAGTGCCAGCGTGTTGCGGAGTGATACTGGCCTATGGTCCTTGAACGCATCACCACTAGTGCCAGCGTGTTGCGGAGTGATACTGGCCTATGCGTTCCTTGAACGCATCACCACTAGTGCCAGCGTGTTGCGGAGTGATACTGGCCTATGGTCCTTGAACACATCATCGGCGCAGGTGACGCTGCCGAGATGAAGCCAGAATAATGGGACAAACTAACTATGAGTAATGAAGAATAATAACAGGGATAAAACAAACAGAGATGAGGCATTAGGAGGAATCAACTCACATTCTCAAGGACCAAGAACCCACAAGGACCAGGAACCCACAAGGACCAGGAACCCTCAAGGACCAAGAACCTGCAAGGACCAGGAACCCAGGAACCCACAAGGACCAGGAACCCACAAGGACCAAGAAACCACAAGGACCAAGAACCCACAAGGACCAGGAACCCACAAGGACCAAGAACCCACAAGGACCAAGAACCCACAAGAACCAGGAACCCACAAGGACCAGGAACCCACAAGGACCAAGAACCCACAAGGACCAAGAACCCACAAGAACCAGGAACCCACAAGGACCAGGAACCCACAAGGACCAAGAACCCACAAGGACCAGGAACCCACAAGGACCAGGAACCCACAAGAAGAGGACACGAGGAACGGGGAGCAGCAGACGGAGGCGACGGTGCCAGACGAAGGGAAACAACAATAAGTTTGACAAAAACCATGGTTGTATTATGACTAAAACACACAGAAGTCCCGTCAGGTGCTAAACTGTGATTGGTTGAAAAGTGAGAAGAAGTGATTGGCTGAACTATCAGACTTAGAGGTATAAATGACAGTTGCATCTGCATAGATATTTAACAGACTTTTTGAGATAACTTGGACGATTATTGATAAAAAAGACAAAAATCTCAAAACATTTAGACTAAAAGTGGAACCTTGAGGTACCCCTTTATCACTTATACATTTGCCAAAGAACTATGAGTGACAACATATTGAGATATATTGTGAAGACACCATAAAATTGAATTTAAATCCAAACGTGTCACATAAAGTTTGTCAAGAAGCAAATAATGATCCAGGAGATCAAAAGCTTTGAATAAATAAAGAAATATGGATCCAACATATTGATTTTGATCGAAATACGTAAATAAATCAGTTATAAAGTTAACGGCATATTGAGTCCAATAAAAGAGAGAAAGAGAGAAAAAATAGATATTATCTGTCTACAAGAAACACATTTGACTTAGAACATCAAACATTAAAGAACAGACTTTACTATTCCTCATACAGGGACAAACATAAGAGAGGTGTGGCCATATCATCTCAAGAAGGATAATAGAGTTTTCAACACAAGGATAAATATGACAGATTTGTACTGGTCAAAAGAATTATGAAGTGTATATTTTGATAAATGTATAAGCTCCACCAGGAAGTGACTTCCCTTTCTGTACGGAAATTGTGGATTTGATTGAAAACCATTCTGAGTGAAGCCTTGACTGTGGTGGCCAATGGAATAGAAATGTAAAGCAGACATTGGCTCAAGCTCACAAAGTCCTGGTAAACCTATAAATAATACATGTCGTAAATGAATACATAATGTAGCGTTGATCAATATCTGGAGAGAGATGAATCGATCTAGACAAAGATAGGACCCAAATGACAGAAACAGACATAGCTACAATAGATTTAAGTAATCATGCTCCTATTTACATAGATTTGGAACAGAAAAGGAAAAAAAAACACTTTGGAGATTTAATGCTAGTCGACTGAATGACCCACAATTTGTAGAAATGATGACAAAGGCACTGAGACGTATGTAAAGGAAAACCATAAAGGTGAAGTTTACCCATTTTCTGGGACGCAGCAATGGCAGTTTTGAGGGGCAGGGTCATTCCTGTCACCTCAGCCAAAAAGAAACAAATGCAGAAAAAATTAAATAATTTACAGAACAAATTAAATCTGTTGAAAGCTAAATGGGCCGAAAACAAAGATCCTCAAAAGCAACTTTTGAAATACAAGATACTTTTTGGACTTCAAGCCGCTACTTTTCCCCCACGTTTTGAACCCTGCGGCCACCAGGGGGCACTCTAGCAGGAAGCGCAAACTGTAGAAGACGAGTTCAGTGGACAGTGGAAGCATTGTCCAAGGGACATTTCATGTTTTCTATATTTTAAGCTGTGTGTTTTATTACAATCAGACTCATATTCACTGAGAAATTAGTTTAATGAGGAAGTGAATATAGACGCGGCCAAACGCAAGGACACGGAGCGTGGACATGTGATATGGGCTGGGTATTGCCAAGATCCTCGCGATACGATACGTATTCCGATACTTGTATATGCCAATACAATTCCCTCATTACAGGGCCGTAGCCAGGATTTCTATGGGGGGGTTCTTTTTGTGTCAAGGTGGACCTTTTTAGTATGATGAGGTAGGTCGGTGTAATCCCTCATTCGTCCAGGCGTGTTCCATAGTAGAAAAAGCTTCAGTTGTAGTCATCTGGACTCAGTTTGAAAAAATAGACGTTTCGACTCTCATCCAAGAGTCATTGTCAATAAAAGAATTTAGATCGAGAACTCCGATATTAATACTGTTCTGTGGTAAGACCCACCCATTGGGCGGAGCCTTCCTGAAGTAGAAAGAGTTGTTTGTTTCAACAGAAACTTCCCCCTTGTATCTACCGAGCTAGCCTATTCAGAATCTTAATGGGCTATTAGAATCCTCTTTGTCTTTGTGAGACCCTGGCTCAACCACCCTGAGTACTTGATTAGCATCCGAATGTCCTTGTCCTGGTCCTCTACCTTTCCAGGGGTTCAGTAACCCATTATAAATAACAGGAAGATTAAACCTTAGCCCTCCATTTCTGTTTAAAGAAGGTCTTTCTTTTTTAACAAAAATAGCTTCCTTGACTCCTCTTTCAAACCATCTTTTCTCCCTGCTTAAAACCTTCACCTCACCGTCTTCAAACGAGTGATTAGAGGCTTCAAGATGCAGATGCACGGCACTCTGAGGTCCTGAACTTGTATTTCTTCTGTGCTGATAAAGCCTCTTGTGTAGAGGCTGTTTTGTCTCACCTATGTAACGTTCTTTACAGCTTTCTTCATTGCATTGGATCGAATAAACTACATTGCTCTGTTTTTGAGTCGGCAACTTGTCCTTAGGGTGAACCAGTTTTTGTCTTAAAGTGTTTCCTGGTTTAAAATAAACAGGGACTTCGTGTTGTCTAAAAATTCTCTGCAGTTTTTCCGACAGGCCAGACACATAAGGGATAGAAACACCCTTCCTTCTCTGTTCAGTTTCCCTTTTGTCCTGCTTTTTGGTTCTCTTCACTCTGTTGAGAGCCCAAGCAGGGTAACCACAGACTGAGAGGGCATTTCGGACATGTTTTTCCTCTTTCTTCTTGCCCTCTGAGCTGGTGGGCACACCTTGAGCTCTGTGTTGTAAGGTTCTGATCACACCCAGCTTGTGCTGTAGTGGGTGGTTGGAACCAAAGAGCAGATACTGGTCCGTGTGTGTAGGTTTCCTATATACTTCTATTTGGAGTTTCCCGTCCTCTCCTCTGATCGTGGAACAATCAAGAAAGGCCAAGCGATTCTCCTTAGCGTCTTCTCTTGTAAACCTGATATGTGGGTCCACAGCATTGATGTGATCAGAGAAGGTTTCCAGCTCTTGTTTCTTAATTGTTACAAAAGTATCTGAAAGCTGAATAAAGTTGAACATGTTGCGCTGGCTGCTTTGGGCGCCTCGGGCGCCTCATATGCGCGCTCAAAGCGTCGAGAGCGTACTAAAATGCACCAATCGCGCCGCTGTCAAAGTGTAGTCTATGAAAGACTGCGGGAGACATGGATCGTTCTCAAGTTCTTTATTTGATGAAAACAGGGAAAAACAGGCAAAACAGTAGCGTGTTGTTCGTCTTGCAGCTGAGATTCGAATCGCCACAAGATTTAGCTTTGTTTTATATCGCTGTTGCTTGGGTCTGATAAAAATGGCCTAACCTTCGCTTTGACGTCCGCTTTAAGATTGTTTAGACTAGTCCACAGATAATCGGAAAATACACAGAATAGTTAAAATACACAGAATAGTTCATTGTGACCCATATGCAGCAAGATCGTCTTGACTCATGATAAATAGAACACAGACATGACAATAATTTGATCAATATCCACAATTCCCCCTTTTGATCACATCCACATGTGATCGCACTAAAGAGGCGCCAGACGCAACCTCACAAAACAACAGATTGTAAGCCCCCCAAAAACATATCAAATGTTTAAAAATCATATTAAATCATTGTATAATTCAGCAAATCAATGAAAGAAAACGTTTAATAAAAATAACCCATCATGGACATAAAACGGTGTGAGACAATCCCCAATTAAAGTAGAAATTAGATTTGTTAGATTCAGGATAAAGTATAGGAGCAATAGTCATGATCACTGTTAGATTTGTGTTTGGCAGAGTAAGAGCGTGTGTAATCAGGGTCGAAAGATGTGCAGGTTCTTTAGTAAGAGCAGATGCAATCAAGCGTTCTATAAGTGATCTAAAACAGCACAGCATCCACTCATAATCAATGCAGAGGCAATAACAATAATATTGGTGAAAAACAGAAACAGTGCCAGCCCAAGGCCCAAAGATGTGGTATAACCAGGGAGACCACAAGGGGCAAGGGTGGTGGTAGATGATTCTGGCTTGACATAGGTTGGCTCATATTCATCATTTGAGGTCTTTAAAATTGGCCAGGTTGGGTTGGGGCCATTTGATATTGACTTCTTTGTGTCTGCCCTATGGGGCAGTCTCGAGCCCAATGTTCAGTTCCAAAGCAGTTTAAGCACTGATCAGGAGTCACGCTGAACCTGTTTTGTCCTCTTCCAGCTCCTGCTCTTCCACAAGAGAATGTGTTACGTTCACGTCCTTGATTGTAGATGATTTCTGAAGCAGGTGTGTTGTTTCTTGGTTCTGTGGCGGATGGGACGGCCTGTGATTGTGTCATACTGGGTTGTATTTGTCCCAGGACCATTTTAACTGCCATAGCAAGCTGTTGGGCACTGTCTAACACTGGATTCTCTTCTGTTGCCGCAGTCATTACTGTAATGTATTGCGCAACCGCGTAATATGTCCCTACTGCAATCCGTACCGGTACTTCCGGAGTTCCCGCACGTGTTAAATAAAACAAGTCTGATACTCTCGCCTCGTATCTGGCTCGGCTAAACTTAAAACATACTATACAAGTATATTACATGGTGTCAGAAAACTGTCAAGTACAGAAAGTACCTGCGTAGCCATGACGATGCAGTTTGACCATCCGAAAATAGACTGGGACGCAGCGGATTTATATCAAGAGTTCCAGAGGTTTCGGAGCCACATTAGCTTCGTGTTCGATGGTCCTCTGTCTGCGCTGGAAGCCAAGCAGAAGGCAGGCTGGATCGGTACGTGGATTGGCGAACAAGGGAGAGAAGTCTCCAAAACGCTCGAGTGGGCTGACAGTGAAAAAGATGACCCCGTCAAAGTCCTCGACAAGTTTTCCGGATATATCAGACCTCGAAAAAACAAGCGGATCGCCAGGCATCGTTTCAAACAGAGGAAACAAGGTGCAACCGAAACATTTGACCATTTTGTGAAGGATTTAAGACTGTTATTATTGGACTGTGAATATGCTGACTCAGACGACATGTTAATTGACGCTATTATCGCTGGCGTGAAAGAAAAACGTGTCCAAGAGCGGCTGCTTGACAAAGGTGAGGAGCTGACACTTGCTAAAGCCATAGAAATCCCCCAACAGTTCGAAATGTCACAAACGCAAATGAGAATTGTGAGAGAGGAGGATGCACACGTCTCTGCAGTGTCAAGCAAACCAAAATTTAATGCACAGAACAGGAAAGCATATAGTCACGTTCAGCAAAAACACACGCAACCAAGACAAAATGTGCAAAGCAAAACAAAGAATTGTCAGAAATGTGGAAAAGACCCTACACACAAATGGAACCAAGGTAAATGCCCAGCAAAAGGCTCCACGTGCTCATGCTGTCACAAACTAAACCACTGGGCTTCAAGTCTGTCGCAGTCGCAGTCAGAGTGCAGTAAATGTTGAGTCAACAAATGACATGTATGAAGAAGAAATACTGGACATTAACTTGACAACAGATTTAGTTCCAGTAGCAACATTGGCAAATGACAAGTGGTTGGTGTACATTGACATTTTGGCTCAGGAAGTACAGTTTAGAATAGACACAGGTGCAAAATGTAACACGCTGACTCTGAACTGTTACCAATTCCTGGAGCACAAAGGTGAGCTGAAACCTTCCAAAAGAGTGCTCAGAACGTACTCAAACCACAAAATAAAGCCTGTTGCAGCAGTGGACCTCCCATTAAAATACAAAGACCGCAAGACAAAAGCAGAGTTTGAAATAGTGGACATTGCACAAGAGAATGTGTTAAGTGGCACAACAGCTGAGGCACTAGACCTTATTTTGAGAATTGGCTCTTTACAAGACAGTAGTGTGGTGAACAAAGTGGACTCAGTTAATAACACTGTCTCAACTTCAAGCACACCTGCTGGTCTTGAGAACTTTCCAGAGCTGACGCGCACTACAGGAACACTTCCAGGTAAATACACAATCAAAATTGACCCAGATGCAAAACTTGTTGTACATCCTGTGCGTAGACAACCAGTAGCACTCAAACCAAAAATAGTCGAAAAACTAAATGAGATGGTGCAAGACGGCCACATTGCAAAAGTTGACCAACCAACAGAATGGGTTAGTTCCATGGTTGTTGTCACAAACAAAGACAAACTCAGAATCTGTATGGATCCTAATGACTTGAATAAAGCAATGAAACGAGAGCACTACCCAATGCACACAATAGAAGAAGTTGTGTCCACAATTCCCAATGCAAAAGTGTTTTCTGTTCTCGATGCAAAGTCAGGCTTCCTGCAGATTGAGTTGGACGAGGCGTCATCGTTCCTGACAACGTTCAACACTCCAAAAGGAAGATACAGATGGCTGAGGCTCCCGTTTGGCATCAAATGTGCGCCCGAGATATTCCAACGCATCATGGACCAGATGCTGGAGGGAATTGATGGAGCTACTGGCATAATGGATGATATCCTTGTCGCAGCATCAACACTGAAAGAACATGACAGTATACTGAAGAAGGTTGTGGAGAGAGCCACAAGCTACAATTTGAGACTGAACTTTAATAAGTGCCACATTCGAAAGTCAGCTGTGCCTTATGTGGGACATTTGATAACAGCTGATGGACTGAAACCTGACCCAGCTAAAACTAAGGCTGTTAGGTGCATGCCGCCTCCTACAGACAAGGAAGGTGTCCGACGTTTCCTGGGATTTGTGACATATCTGTCAAAGTTTATTCCAAACCTCAGCGAAATCGACGCGCCACTGAGGCAACTCACTAAGAGTGATGTGGAGTTTGCATGGCAGCCAGCGCAACAGCAAGCGTTTGATAAGCTCAAGGATGTTTGTACGCATCACCCTGTACTTAAGTTCTATGATGTGTCAAAACCTGTGGAGATTTACTGTGACGCAAGCAGCACTGGACTGGGAGCTGTGTTGGTTCAGGACGACCAGCCGGTGGCCTTCTCATCAAGATCAATGACTGATGCGGAGACGCGCTACGCGCAGATTGAGAAGGAAATGCTCTCCATCGTTCATGCCTGCACTAAGTTCCACCACTACATCTTTGGGAAACATGTCACAGTATTCAACGACCACAAACCACTTGAGGACATTTATTAAAAAAACGCTGCTGTCGACCCCAATGCGCTTACAAAGAATGAGATTGCGGCTCCAGTGGTATGACATCACAGTTAAATACAGGAAAGGCAAAGACATGGAGCTACCAGACACGCTGTCACGAGCACAACTGTCCGACAAAACGCCAGAGGCAGGCTCCTTAGAGTGTGTCTCCATGATCAGCTTTCTGTCTGTGAGCAACGAGAAATATGCTGAGCTGCAAACACTTACTAAAAATGAATTGAGTCTTCTCCAACAGATCATTCAACAAGGCTGGCCGGACAACAGAAGAGATGTGCCCATCCCTGTGCAGCCCTACTGGGACTCAAGAAGTCAACTGGCTGTTACAGAAGGCATTGTGTACAAAGGTATGCGTATTGTTGTTCCCCCCACCATGCAGAAACACATGTTAGGCCTGATACATCAGTCCCATTTGGGGATGGTGAAATGCAAACAGTGTGCACGTGAAGTGCTATATTGGCCAGGAATGGGTGCAGAGATTGAGAGCATGATCAGAAACTGCTCAAAATGTGCTGAAGTTCAAAACAAACTCCCAAAGTAACCGCTAATGCCAACTGAAACGCCCGAGTTACCATTTGAAGTTGTAGCTTCGGATTTGTTTGAGTTTGAGGAAAAGCAGTACGTGGTACTAGTGGACTATTATTCAAAATATATTGAAGCTGACCAGCTGAAAGATCAGCGCAGCCGCACTACCATCGAAGCGCTGAAAGCTCAGTTCAGCAGGCATGGCATTCCTACCATTTTGAGAACGGACAATGGCCCACAGTACGCTTCAGAGGAGTTCAAGGAGTTCTGTGAAAGTTATGGTATTCAGCACAAGACATCTTCACCATACACACCGCACTCCAATGGTGAGGCAGAGCGAGCAGTTCAAACAGTAAATAGGCTGTGGAGCAAAGCGCCAGATAAACATCTTGCTCTGTTAGACTACAGAACAACTCCGCTCGAATCAGTTGGACTGTCACCTAGTCAGCTGCTCATGGGCAGGAGACCTCGCAACAAATTACCAACCATGCGTGCACTACTCAAACCCATGAACTATGATTCCTGCAAAACAAAACATCTACTGGACAAGACAAAGTGCACCCAGAAACTCTACCACGACAGGAGAGCAGCACGTCCCCGTCCAGATCTATGACCTGGAGATGAGGTCAGGATGGCTCCACATCCTGGCAGCCAGAAATGGTCCCCGGCAGTCGTCGTTCAGCCACACAGTGCTCCACGCTCCTACATTGTAGACCGTGGAGGCAAGTTGTTTCGTCGTACCAGCCAACATCTCCGTACCAGCACCGCAACTGCAAACCGGTCACGTCACATCACACCTGATGAAGAGCCCTGGTGTGAACCACCGGAGAGAACACCAGCAGCGAAGGAGCAGCAGTGTGCTTCACTTCCAGAGCTGCCATCTACACCCTCCGTGTGTAGCCCCCAGTGCTCACAAACTGAAACAGGTGAACAATATCGAACCAGACGGGGCAGAGTGGTGAAACCGCCGGATAAACTGAACTTATAGTCAGGGCGTACACAAACGCCAAAGTGGAAGTGATGTGCTGGCAACCTCTCCTTCCTAGTTAGTTATTGTTATTATTGTTAGTATTGATCTAAAAAAAGAAAAAAAAGGAATTTGTGAAATGCCATATTTTTGCTGTTAATATGTGCATATGGAAAGAAAAGAACAATTTGATTATATATATATATATATATATATATATATATATATATTGAAAGAAAAGTTTATTTCAATGTCCTATGTAAAATGTTACACGGATGACTGTTCTTTTAAACTGTTTATTTTATTCTGAGAAAGGGGGATGTAATGTATTGCGCAACCGCGTAATATGTCCCTACTGCAATCCGTACCGGTACTTCCGGAGTTCCCGCACGTGTTAAATAAAACAAGTCTGAAGACACTCTCACCTCGTATCTGGCTCAGCTAAACTTAAAACATACTATACAAGTATATTACAATTACCTTGGCAGACTTATTTTCTTTCTTTTTATCATTCCCATCTTCTTGGAGCTTTTTGAACAATTAACTTGATCGTTGTAATTTCCATTTTTTTCATATCCTCATTCCGTCCTTTTTTTCCCTTCAGGTACTTAGCAAACGTGATGTTGGCAGTTGGCATCAAACTCTTTTTCTGTCTTGGAGTAAAGACCCACAACATCAGCCAACTGATCCTGGACACATTTAGGTCTTTTTACCAGAGTAGAAAAGAAGATGAGAGTGTTGCCAGTACCAGGTTGTACTGGTTCTCCAGTTGCATCATGGAACTGTGCTTTAGCTCTTTGCTTATGTGTAAAGTAGTCTTCATCATCTTTCATTTCCAGAGCCAACAGTGCGTCAGGAAGGCAGGTGGGATACATTCCTTTAAGTACCTGAGTTAACTGAGGCTTTAAGGTGGCAAATGTGGATGCTCTAACTGGAGCATGAATCTGTTTGGATACTTCAGAACGGATCCTGGCCGCCGTATTCTCATCTGTTGCTCTTATAAGAATTGCAGACACATCTCCCCAGCAAAGTGTTTCTCCTGCTGTATTCATGGTCAATGCTCTGAGGAAGGCCGGCGCACCTTGTGTCAGTTCGGGCAGTTTTAACATCAGCCCTTCTATATCTTTCAATGCGAATGGTTGGTACACTTCTTGGTTGCATCTGTTCCTCTTCACTTCTCTGCCCCGGACCATCAGCTCCCCACTTCGCCTGGACTCACCCATCCCCCCAGCACACGGTCCCCCTGCCAACCACTGACTGTCACAGCAGCACAGGTGAGGAGTGAGCTAAAGAGGATTAAAGTGAGGAAGGCAGCAGGACCTGACGGCATCAGCCCCAGGCTCCTTAAGTCCTGCGCAGATGAACTGTGTGGAGTTATGGAGCATGTCTTCAACATGAGCCTGAAGCTGAGGGTGGTACCACAGGTCTGGAAGACCTCCTGTCTGGTACCTGTGCCTGTGCCTAAGACACCGCGCGCCAAAGACCTCAACAGCTTCTGGCCGGTGGCTCTCACGTCCCATCTGATGAAGACACTGGAGCGGCTAGTCCTGGACCACCTCCGCTCCACCGTGAGCTCAGCCATGGACCCGCTGCAGTTTGCATATCGGCCTGGCATCGGAGTGGAGGACGCCGTCATCTCCCTGCTGCACCGCTCTCTCTCTCACCTGGAAAAGCCTGGGAGCTCTGTGAGGATTGTTCTTCGATCTTTCCAGCGCCTTCAACACCATCAGCTCCTGAGGGACAAGCTGGAGACTGCTGGTGTGGAGTATGAGCTGGCAGAGTGGATCCTGGACTACTTCACAGACCGACCCCAGTTTGTGAGAGCCCGGGACTGTGTGTCTGACACTCGGACCTGCAGTGTGGAGGCGCCCCAGGGCACTGTCCTTGCGCCCTTTCTCTTCACCCTTTACACTGCAGACTTCAGACACGACACGGACAGCTGTGTCCTGCAGAAGTTCTCTGATGACTCTGCCATCTTCGGACTCATCACGGATGACGATGATGCGGAGTACAGGGGACTGGCGCAGGACTTTGTGGACTGGTGTTAGCGGAACTACCTCCTCATCAACGCGAGGAAGACCAAGGAGATGGTGGTGGACTTCCGCAGACGCCACCCCACTGCCCCCTCACTAGTGAACATCCAGGGAAGGGACATTGAGAGAGTGGACTCATACAAGTACCTGGGTGTTCATCTGAACCACAAACTGGACTGGACTCATAACACAGACGCACTGTACAGGAAGAGCCAGAGTCGGCTCTACCTGCTGAGGAGACTCAGGTCTTTTGCAGTGACAGGGCCACTCCTGAAGACCTTCTACGACTCTGTGGTGGCATCAGCCCTCCTGTACGGTGTGGCCTGCTGGAGCAGCAGCATCACAAAGAGGGAGAGGAGGAAGCAGGACAAAGTCATCAAGAAGTCCAGCTCCGTCCTGGGCTGTGCTCTGGACTCGGTGCAGGAGGTGGGGGACAGAAGGGTCCTGGCTAGATTCACATCTATGCTGGACCATGAGTGTCACCTCCAGCAGGACACTCTGAAGCTGCTCGTGAGAGACTGATCCACCCTTGCTGTGTGAAGGAGAGATTTCGCAGGTCTTTCCTTCCTGCTGCTGTTAGACTTTATAACAAACACTGTTAGTCCTACTGTGCAATTACTGTCGTGACACATATTCATGTGCAATTACTGTAGTGATCACATGCAATGGTATTTATTTTGATCTTAATTATTTTTCCCCTCCATCCCTTGTTGGGAAATGGGAGGTTTTGTCTATAGGAGTTTTTGTTTATAAGATCATCTACTGAGAGTGTTTTGCAAACTTCCTATAAGTTATCTGTTCTTTTCTTCTGTATCTACCGCGTTGCATCAATGAAATTTCCCCATGTGGGACAATAAAGGATTATCTTAACTTAATTAGGAAATGATCTGACAATATAGGCTTATGAGGGAAAGACAATGAGGTCACTAATCTCTATTCCATACGTTAGGACAAGATCCAGGGTGTGCTTATGAGTGTGAGTCGGTTTATTTACATTTTGAGTGAAACCAATGCTGTCTAACAAGGCGCTGAAGGCATTACTGAGAGAGTCATCACTCACGTTCACGTGGATATTAAAGTCTCCAGCTATAACTATTTTATCCCAGGCTAACACTTAGTTTGATATAAAGTCAGAAAACTCTTTATTAGGCCCGAGCGCCACAAGCTGGCGAGAGGCCTATTAATCTCGTAAGGCCGTGCGAAGCACGGCTGCGAAAGTGCGCACGAAATCGAGCGCGAAGCGCTCGCCCACTTCCAAACACTCACTAACGCACTCCTTCACTCATGCACGCCCCGTGCATACTAATTAGTAGTAGGAAAATGGAACATTACCGTTGTAAACGGGCGAAGCCCGTGCAAAAGCGCGCACTAAACGAGCACTTTACATTGAGATGACGACCGCTTTGCGGTCGTCATCCCCATATAAAGCACTCATTTGCGCTAAGTAGCTCACGAATACGTTCCCCATCTCTTGCATGTTCCGTGCATATAAGCATGTAATGCAAAAATTGAACATTATTACTGTATAGAGGGCCAAAAACACAAAGTGGGCGGAGCCCACTCAAAATTAACAAAAGTACCCGTCAGTGACCAGGGACCCACACGAAAATGTATAGTTTATGATATTTGAAAAATGGGAAACTTCTTCTTCTTCTTCTTCTTCTTCTTCTTCTTCTTCTTCTTCTTCTTCTTCTTCTTCTTCTTCTTCTTCTTCTTCTTCTTCTTCTTCTTCTTCTTCTTCTTCTTCTTCTTCTTCTTCTTCTTCTTCTTCTTCTTCTTCTTCTTCTTCTTCTTCTTCTTCTTCTTCTTCTTCTTCTTCTTCTTCTTCTTCTTCTTCTTCTTCTTCTTCTTCTTCTTCTTCTTCTTCTTCTTCTTCTTCTTCTTCTTCTTCTTCTTCTTCTTCTTCTTCTTCTTCTTCTTCTTCTTCTTCTTCTTCTTCTTCTTCTTCTTCTTCTTCTTCTTCTTCTTCTTCTTCTTCTTCTTCTTCTTCTTCTTCTTCTTCTTCTTCTTCTTCTTCTTCTTCTTCTTCTTCTTCTTCTTCTTCTTCTTCTTCTTCGGACCAACCCCCCTATTTTTCACCCAGTGAACATTGACGAAAAGTCACAAAAATGTTCACACCTCTAAAAATCGTGCCTCTCTACATTCTGGCTATTTCCCTTTTCTAAAATAAAAAAAATTGGCGCGTCAGCGCCCCCAAATGTACCAAAAATGCATTGAGAGATGGGAAATGACCCAAAAAAAATCTGATCGTAGAATCATGAAATTTGGCGCAGAGGTAGATGGTGACAAGAGAAGTAAAAAATATTATTACGGCAACGCCGTCCGCCCAACCAAATGTCGGCCATATTGCTTCAAAAATGGCTAAACATGACTTCGGAGTTTTTCCAAACGTCGTACTTTTACGAACTCCTCCCAGGGCGTTGGCCCTAAAAAGCTGAAATTTGGTGAAAATGCTACTGAGGAGTGGGACATCAAAAGTTATCCAAATTACATTGATACCTCTCACGGTCTCTGTGCGGCGAAGCCGCAAACTGTAGCTAGAATTTCAGAAATCTCCCATATTTAAAATTTCTGCCGTTTGCGCGGATTAAGTCCGAATTGCGTCAAATTAGAATCAGTTGTTAAACTCTTTGCCCTAAACCTACTTGAAGTGAAATAAATTCATTTGGCGCCACAGCGCCCCCTACAGATTTTATATGGAGGTTAAATGTTTAGTTTTGCGAAATTATATGAAATTTGACACACAACTCAATTTTAGCATCCCCATCAAAAAAGTCAATGAGACCCATGTCATAATTGTTATGGCGTTGCCGTAACGATGACCGAAACCTTCCATGTTATTCCAATGGGGAAATCGCCAGAACATGTTTACACTTTAGACTTTCACAAACTCCTCCCAGGGCGTCAGCCCTATTAACCTGAAATTTGGTGAGACTCATCTTCAGGTGTGGACCATCAAAAGTTATCCACATTTTCATTCAAAGAGTCACGGTGTCTGTGCGGCAAAGCCGCACATTTTGCCAAGAATTCAAAATAAAATAGCTTTTTGATGGTAAAACAAAGGGGAGAAGATTCAGATTCAGCAGTAGGCGTAATAAAAGGACAATTGGGGCGCGTTAGCGAGGGCCGATCATTGCCGCTTGCGGCTATATTTATTATATATTGTTAAAACTCTGAATAGGGACCAGGAGGTTGGTAGATAACTATGAACAAAACTCCCTTTTGGTTTCTCATATTTGGACACGTGATTGACACATGAGGCATTAAATGAGTGAAATGCATTGTTAATTGTAGGGCTCATGAGTCGCTTGAGTGGGCTTACATGCATCTTACTTCATTCTTCACATGCACATTTCTACACTACTGTAGTGGCCAAACTGCTTTTCAGTGAACTCCCTCCAAACAGAAAATGCATTCAACACATGATTTTAATAGTGGTTAAATAAATATTGCAGATAAAGATACAGAGCAGAATCAAATTGCATCAAAAAAATACATAAGGTGCTGAACAAGGCCAAGACATGTATAAACTTTATGTGTGTGTGTGTATGTGTGTTTGTGTGTGAGCGCATGTGCCTGTGTTTGCTTGTGTGTGTGTGCGTTCATGCGTGTGCACGCGTGTATGTGCGTGTGTGTGTATGTGCGCGTGAGTGTGTATGTGCGCGTGCGTGCGTGTGTGCGTGTGCACATGTACAAAATATGTCCCCTGCAAGCGAACACCCGAAGCCCCCACAAGTCTAGCCCAGGTTGAGCAGAATCCTGACTTTATTTCTTTGGTTCACACAGCACTTTGGAGAGGTCACAGTAGAAGATCCCTGAAGAACCAGTCCGGGAAGCCCTTGGTTTAACTGTGTGCAGCTAGAGGGAGTGGAATGCTGGCTTTTGGAAGAGTCCTATTGGAAAAAGGCAAAGCAGTTTGCAAAACTGTGTGGGACAGTCCCCAGGGCCCAGGGCCCAGTCCCCAGGGCCAGAGTGAGCAGTTCCTGTGAGCTGGTCTACGATCGCAGCCTCTCCTCATCTCTTTCCAGACTTCATGTAGGACGGGATGGCCCCTCTGGCCGTCAGCCCTTCGAAGCGCTTGTATGTGTAGTTGATGAAGACCCAGTCCTTGTTCTTCAGCTCTGTCTCCGTTTGGTTGGACACAGATGTGGCTGAAATAGACACAAGAGTCCAAGTGAGTAGTACAGCATATAACAAGCCCAAATAAAGGAGAGTTACAGTTTTCCATAAACAGTTTCAGCTCAACAAGATACTGTTCAGTTTATTAGTCTCTTCATGAAAACATTCACACTGGACTCCTGATTAGATCAATCTTTTGCTTCTGCATATTTTAGACCGACAGCTGTCCACTTGTGAATATCAACAGTCCTCATTCTGTCTGGCCAGGATACAAGACCCTTCATTGTTCTGCAGTATCTACTCAGATTAAACAAAAACACACAGATTACAAATATTAGGGGTAAACTGTTATTTAGGATATGCACAATGACCACCATTTTTCACCAATGCCATGCACCAGGAGAGATGGTTTATTATATAATCATTGTGTCATTGTTGAATTTAAAAGTACTAACCCTAGAAGCCATTATGCAATAGATATGAATATAGTCCCATGTAATGCTTTAAAGCGTCACTCGTGGTATTGTGAAAAGTACCTGGATGAAGGATATCTGATTCGGGGAACTCGTCGAAGTGTGAGGTGTCATCGATGCTTTTGATCTCGATGGGGATGGCGGCTGGACGCTCTCTACAACAGGAGCATGACACTGGTCTTAGAACATGCACAATCAAAGTGGCACAATCAAAGTGGCACACTCCAGAACAGTCACAGTTCATTGGCCTTATTTGGTTGACATTTCAGTTTTGTAGAAACTGGTTTAGTCACTAATGGCAAATTTCTACTTGGTGCTACCTCCTCAGAAACGGTCCTTAGTCCCCCTCTGCTCCAGGGACAAAACAAGCCAAGACAGGACTAAATGTGACATTCACAAATAGTCAGACGCTGATTGGCTGCAAGTGTAAAGTTTCTCCTGAGACTCCAGCGTGCAGCAGGAGACACTGTAGTATGTGTCCTCCTTAAACATGTGTCCTCCTTAAACATGCTCCATACTACGACTTTAGAGTCCAACAGGTTCTAGACGTGAGACAAGTGCAGACCACAGACATGAGAAGAGTCTTATAATCCCAGAGAGCAAAGCAACGACTAAACAGCCTTCAGAAAAGAGGCCAAACAATGCTAACAATGCTAGCACATCTAGCTTCAGCTGTTTGAGTAAAGCAACAAGCTCTGAGATGACAAAATGTACAAATGATCAGAGCAGTGTACTTGCAAGTACAAATGATGTCATTATTATGGATGAGAAAGACGAGCGCTTCAGTGGGTTGATAGAGTGGTCAGGTCAGGTGCTCTTCAGTGGGTCGATGCTACACACAACAATGGCCATAACGTTTAATTGGTTGATACAGTAATGATTGAAGATTTGAAGTGTAGTTTGAATGGTTTGTCCTGATGGCATACTTGTGCTCACAAACTGGTCCATTGTAAAAAGCACCCTGACCTGACCACTCTATCAACCCACAGTTGCCGGCGATGCAGGACATGAGGTGTTGTAGCCTCTCTTTGGCCTGTGGAGACTTTAAAGTGTGAACAATGGTTGAATGAGCCACGTTGTAATGTGCTGAGCAGATGTGGAGGAAAGTCTTGGCTCTAGAGGATGGGAGATCATTCTTTACCAGTTTCAAATTTGAAAAGTCTTATGCATTTTAAAATTTTATCGTTTTTAAATGTAATTTTATGAACTTTGAGAAGCTCCACTTGTCCTCTGTTTCCTGATGTGGGTTGGCTAACATGTAGCCTTCCACATGACCTGCAACCGTCAATGACAAACAATAGCGTGAATCTTTTCTGTTTACACTTTATATGCTCCGTAAAGTAACAGAAAGCTCCAATGCAGATGACACTCAGCTGGATTTATCAATGAGACTGGATCAGATGCTCAAGTAGACTGACTTAGTGCTTGAGTGAAGTAAAACAAACAAAAACTAGGTAATATTGCTGGGCCTTAAATGTCTGTGAGACTCTTTTATGGATTTTGTGGCCAAATTTGTAGTGTTTTCAATGAAAACTGTAGGAGGAGATATCAGCGCCGTGTTTGATCCAATATGGCCGACTTCCAGTATGATTTAGGGCGGGGTCATAATAGTATTTTTTATACGTCTCCCATGAACAATTTTTGGAGTGTCGTATTTTTACAGGGACTTTTTTGGTATTGTGCTCCTATTGGCCCCATTTTTTGAGGTGGCGCTATTCTGAGCCGTCTTTAAAAAAAATTCACAGGGTCTTCGCTTAAAATTAGAACTAGAGGAGGAGGAGGAGGAGGAGGAGGAGGAGGAGGAGGAGGAGAAGAAGAAGACCAATTGAATCTGAAACACCCACCCGGGGCAGAGCGCCGGGACAGAGCGCGTGCGACCGGGGCAGAGCGCCGGGACAGAGCACGTGCGACCGGGGCAGAGCGCCGGGACAGAGCGTGTGCGACCGGGGCAGAGCGTGTGCGACCTGGGCAGAGCGCCGGGACAGAGCGTGTGCGACCGGGACAGAGCGTGTGCGACCTGGGCAGAGCGCCGGGACAGAGCGTGTGCGACCGGGGCAGAGCGTGTGCGACCTGGGCAGAGCGCCGGGACAGAGCGTGTGCGACCGGGACAGAGCGTGTGCGACCGGGACAGAGCGTGTGCGACCGGGACAGAGTGCGTGCGCGAACAAAGCAGAGGGTGTTTTCAACAAATCTGGCAAAATAATTCAGACAAACTACTGGAAAGAACACAAACACTTGTATTTGCAGTACCAAGCACACACACGCAACATGATAAGCACTGGCTAAATGCATCAAGCAGGTGACCTAACATAAAGATGTAGCCTAAATTGAACACAAATATTAAAGGGCCTATATTAAGCCTTATATTAAATCAAACCAAATGCCATTAACAACCTGATGTGGTCATAATCCACTCCCTCAAAGAATGGATTGGTCTTGATATCCTCCACACCAGCTGCTCCGATCCTGTGCTCCTCCTCAGAACAGAACCTGAACACAACATTTACATTCAATAAGGGACAATATTTCACTGCAGCACTCCTCTGTAGGAACCAGCAGATCCATGCCTGAGTATAAGGTCTTTGGCCTTCTCTGAGATGGGCACTTCAGGGGGGAAGGTGAGGGTCTCCCTCCAGTTCATCACCTTCCTGTAGGTCTCCTGAGGTGTCTCCGAGCAGAAGGGCGGGTAGCCTGGGCACAAAGCAGTAGCATGCTTACTTTGATGGGTTTTCATCTATATCTATATCTATATATCTATATATCTATATATATATATATATATATATATATATATATATATATATATATATATATATATATATATATATATCTATATATCTATATATATATATATATAGATATATATATATATATTATATATATCCCCATGGGTTTGAGGCTGTGTGGTCCTCAGCTATGAACACGGTCACAAACTGTGGCGCTATGAAAAAAGCAGAATCACGTTTCCTGCGCATTATTGCTCACTAAAAGACACCGTGAACTTCAGCAGCAGAAGTGAGGGGAAAACGGGCTTATTTGGATATATTTGAAAAAAATTCATATATAGTGACACACAGTATATTAAAGATTTTATTGGCCAATCACTGATTGTCTTGATTGCCCTGACCACACGCCAGTGGCACAAAGCACAGCAGGGTTAGGGTCAGGACCACTGATAAGAGTCAGTGTGGACACAGGGGCAGGGTTATTATTGGTGGGCAGAGAGTTAGGGATATACTTGGTGGAAATTGCATCAGACTGGGCAAAGGGGTTAGGGCAGGGGTCCCCAACCACTGGGCTGGGGAGCGGTACCGTCCGCAACGCGTTTGCTATGAACCATTTGTGATTAAACCGGGTGAATTGAGCATGTCTGTGCAACAAGAGGATCGGCTGTTGGAGATTGCAAATGACACCAAGCCTCGAAATAACGGGCCGGACACGGTCAATGACCGGCGCAAAAATCAGTTTTGACCGACTCCAAAATCAAGGTTCCGGACACAATGACCGACGCAATTTTTTTCCGCTGACATCACCTCTACTCCCTGTACAAATAACACACATCCCAGATATGTTTTTGGGCGTATTTGTGGGCGTTAAGGGTCTACAGCCACATTAGCAGTTTAAATTAATGAACAGGGGGGTCTGGGGGCTCTCCCCCAGAAATTTTCAGACCTTTTCTGGGTCTTCTGCTGCATTTTAATGTGGTCCAGCCGGCTAAGAGTAAAATGTTGAGGTTGTAATGCTATAAAATGATGATGTGATGAAACTGTGCCAGGAGAAAATGATTAAAGCCAGTTATTAATACATTAGTGTACTTAATTACTCAATACAATATTGGCTATGAAAAATAATTATGATCAAATTGATTCATTTTAACTGAAAATGTAAAAGTATTAGTTATCCTTACTAATTTATCTTTTACAGCTCCCAACTGTTCCTTCTTGCCAAAGTGACAAAACAAGTTATATTAAATTAAACAAATGGCATAAGCATTGCTTGATTAACAATTAACACTGATAAAACAGTGCAAACATGTTATTCCCAGAGAATGAACAGAACGAGAAGTGAAGGTCCAAACCCTCGCTATTGTGAAGAGACTGCGTTTCTGCAGCTTTGCCACTTTTATATAAAAATATATAGTATTATTCTGTAACAGACGTAATCATAATATGTCTGGTTATTTTTCACTATCAATTTATTATAATTTATAACAAATAGTCTAATGATGCTTTTTAAATAAATTGAAATGTTTTATTGCTCTATCAAAAGTTAATTACAATATAAATGTTTGTTCTGATCAGAACATCACACACTGGACTCCTGCACCTTTACGTTTCTCTTATTGCACGTTAAGAAGTCAAAGTAAAACAGACATCACGAGTCACGATTGATCTCACACATGGTGATGTGAGAGAGAGAGAGACGCAAACTCAAACCCGCTCATCTCTGACTGAGGCTGCACAGGGGCCCGGGACAGGGACCAGGGGCCCGGGACAGGGGACAGGGGCCCGGGACAGGGGCCGCACACTGTTCACTCCAAAGTCTCACGTCAGAGGTTCTGGACGAGACGGCGCTCGTCCGGACCGGATCTCCGCCTCTTAGTGACCCGGGGCATAGACGCCCCTCACCGGCCTCACCTGCAGCTGACACTGCCGGGCTGGTGTAAATGTGAATCTTATTATCTTTCATTCAGACACATATTGTGCTCGGTGCAGAGCTCTCGTCGCCTCCAGCCTGAGCTAACTAACGTGACAGAATCGTGTTGTTTCAAACAGCAGCATTAACCGTCTCTTTGTAAGAGAAGTTCAATACCTGGAGAGTGTTGTTGAGTTTGCAGTTTCTTTACATCGTCAAGAAGTTTCTTCTTTCGTTTTTCGGCATCGGGGGGATATATTCCTCTGGACATGAGGACCACGTTGTGTTGTGTTTATGTTTTGCTCTCGACCTCCTCGCGCACAATGAAGTTGCCCAATCAGCGCAGGTTTGGTGTCTTGGTTGCCAGATTGTCATTACAAATAAATGCGGTTTGTGTGTTATATGTTACCGCTGTGTGCGCTGCCGCGCCAGCAGTGCTACTACACTAGTGGCGCACGCTGCGCTTGCACTTCGCATACGATGTGTTGCCAGATTGGGGGCCCTATTAACGCCTCGGGGCCCTACGCGGCTGCTTAGTTCGCTTATAGGCTGGGCCGGCCCTGATCGGGGCAATGTATATATGTTAGTAGTTTATTTTATAGGCTGTGATTTTATATATTCCACAAGAGCTCCTTGTGTCAAATGCTGTAAACAGTATTTATTTTGTATCTAAGAAACATTATTATATTAAATTAAACAGTATTAAACATCATGATCTCTGGTTTATAGGAATTCAGTATTTGTGCTCTTCATATCAAATAACAGATAAAATTACTTTAAATTGTTTTACATGCTAATAACCAGGTTTAAAACAACACATTTATCTTGTTCTTATGACGCCGCGATGCCGCGCGCGCTTGTGGGGCCCCTGAAATTGCTGGGGGGGCCCCTAACTTTTTTGGGTATGGGGCCCCCCTGGCCCCTAACTTTGAAAATCTATTTCTCAGCCTGTAAATGATAACGAGACATGTTAATAAAAGTTCATTTTTCATTAATTATGTTATTCTGTTTTCCTTTCCTTTTGACCGATTCAGAATTAGCCATGACAGGTACCAAATGATCGGTACCTGTCATGTTGACAGGGACGTAAAAATAATTATTTCAAGGCTTGGACACGTATATTTGTAAACGTATATTTGAGGCAACAACTCTGCTGACATTCTGGAAAACTGGACTTAAACACACTGCGGGTGTCATTGTCTCCCATCACTCATGGGACCACCTCATGCACAGAGACAAGTACAGGGCCCCCACTGATTCAGCGTGTGATGAGGTGTAATTTTTATGCACTTGTTTTTGCCATATTTATCTGGCCGATCCGTGAAAATAAAAACTACATTATTCCAGTCCGTGGTGCAAAAAAAAGGTTGGGGGGGGGGTGTGGTTACCTATGAGCATCTCGTACATGATAACCCCCAGGCTCCACCAGTCACACAGCTTGTTGTACCCATTCTGCATGAACACTTCAGGGGCAATGTAGTCTGGAGTACCAACTGTGGAGAAGGCCTGGCGAGAGGAAATAAAGACACATTACTAATAGGTACATTTTTGGTTGAGAAAGCATCTTGTTATGATGACGTTAATAGAATCTATTGTAGTTTATAATAGCAGCCTGCTTTTGGTGCTTTCACACACTGAAAGAACGAGCTTTTGCTTCTAAGCATGTACTTTCCAGTAAGAGCAGGGACTCACCGTACACTAATGTAGTTAGTTATATATATACACACACACACAAACATTATGATTTGGCAGTGCTTTTCTGCTCAGTGGAAAGGACAACTGCTCTGTATTAACTGTATTAAGGAGAGAATGAATGAGGACATGTATTACGAGATTTTGGACAACCACCTGCTCCCCTCAGTCAGAACACGGGTCATGGCTGGGTCTTCCAACATGACAATGACCTGAACCACACAGCCAGGAGAACTAAGAAGCATATCAAGGTTCTGAAGTGGTGTAGCCAGACCTAAATCCAATAGAAAATCTTTGGAGGAAACTGAAAGCTGACAGATCTAGAGGCGATCTGTGAGGAGGAGTGGGCTAAATCCTGCTGCAGTGTGAGCAAACCTGGTCAAGAACTACAGGAAACGATTGACCTCTGTAACTGTAAATAAAGGCTTCTGTACCAAATATTGACATTTATTTTCTCTTTTCTCTCTTTATTTTCTCTTTCATTTTTTTTTTTTTTTTTTAAATCATACAATGTGATATCAGGATTTTTTATTTTTTTTTTAGATTCTGTATCTTACAGTGGAAATGCACCTACAGCACAATAACATACAGACCCTAAGTCGGACAACTTGCAAAATTGCAGTGTTCAAATACTTTTCCTCACTGTACTCTGAAATATCCTAGGACTCTCTTAAATTCCCCCATGCAATACTTTGGATTTAAATAGAAGCTTTCTCAAAGAGCTTCACGTTGCATTATTCATTCCAATCTCTTCTAAAGCTAGACTAGATTGTGAGAAGCAAAAGGAAATGCGCTTTTGGTGGTCGACTGTTAAGTATTTGAGATTGTTTGCCTCACAATAAGCAGACTTGGATTTCATGAAAATTTGGAAAATTCATAACGTCTTTTCAAAATTAAATTTGGTTCCACATGAATGTTAGAGACTCACCAACTGCCTCCGGTTCCTCTTCCACGTCTCTGCTTTCCTCTTGGAGTTCATGTTCTGAGCTGCAGACAGAGGACGAGGACACACAGACAGACAGACAGACACACGTACAAACGCACAAAAACACACGTACAAACGCACCCACACACACACCCACACACACCCACACACACACCCACACACACACACACACACATTGTAGCAGTGGCATCGTGTACATACTTTATTAGTTGAAGGGGAGGAGGCTTACTTTGTTTGCTGAGGTCACTGGGTAGACTGTGGTTAAGGTTTTTGTAGAACTCAGTGCGATGAGCCCTCTTGAGCCCGGTGCACAGACCGAAGTCTGAAAGTTTGACATGGCCCTGAAGTAGCACAAAGCACACAGACACACAGACAATTACATTTGCTTGTATTTACTTCCTGGAGACCTGACCCAAACAATTATTACTACTTGGCAGTGTTGTATGGGGTTACTTTTTTTTAAAAAAGCCCTTGGAAACTCAGTACTCATGAGTATTCATGCAGTAATATTAATTATTTATGTCCCATATTGCAGTTATCTGTGATTTTCTTTTTTTTTTGCGAGGCTGAAGGCTTCTTTTCATAATCCAAACAGGAGCAGGGGTACACTGCTGTGTTGCATGTTAAAGAAAAGTAACACACACTCAGATAAAGGGGCATCCCATTTCTCTTTGGATTAACCTTAATTGTATCAGTAGGAAAATTGGTCTTCTGCATTTGCCTCAACCTTCAATGCTGCTGGGCTAACAGGAGCTAACAGGAGCAGTGCAGCAACCACTCCAGATCTATCTCCTGATCTTCAGCTCAGCGATAAACATGTTTACCTATTGTGCATGTTTTGGGCTGAGCAGCGAGGGGTATGGCTAAGACAAAGGGCGGTGCACCCCTTCAAATTCATTCAATTCAGATGCAGGACTAGGACAAGTTTGTTAAAATACGAGAACAGGACTTTGGTCGTGTCACGTTTGAACCAAAATGGCAGACGCCATGTGTGATTTAGGGTGGATTCATAATGTAATTTTGTGCTCATATCAAGATGTTCTATGCATCATTTGTCCACAATGAAAAAATATTTGCCTGATGTATTTTGATCAAGAGTGTGCCACTTTATGCAACTTAAATTTGACAGAGCTCTAATGTGCCAATTTTCAGGACTTTTCATGCACGTTTAGGTTTTCAAAATTCTATGACGAGAAAAATAATAAATCTTTGTTTACCATTTTTACTCTTAAATGATACAAGTTAGAATGATGTGTATGAAGGTTATTTTGTGTTTTAATTGCCATAGCTTTTATTTTACATTTTTTGCATATGAATTATGTGAACTGAAATAATATTAAATATAGCCGCAAGCGGCAATGATCGGCCCTCGCCACGCCGCCGCCACACCGCCGCCACGCCGCAAGAGGAGGGGGCGCTAACGCGCCCCAATTGTCCTTTTATTACGCCTACTGCTGAATCTGTGACGCTGTCACATCTTCTCCCCTTTGTTTTACCATCAAAAAGCTATTTTATTTTGAATTCTTGGCAAAATGTGCAGCTTTGCCGCACAGACACCGTGACTCTTTGAATGAAAATGTGGATAACTTTTGATGGTCCTGAAGATGAGTCTCACCAAATCTCAGGTTAATAGGGCTGACGCCCTGGGAGGAGTTTGTGAAAGTCTAAAGTGTAAACATGTTCTGGCGATTTCCCCATTGGAATAACATGAAAGGTTTCGGTCATCGTTACGGCAACGCCATAACAATTATGATATGGGTCTCATTGACTTTTTTGATGGGGATGCTAAAATTGAGTTGTGTGTCAAATTTCATATAATTTCGCAAAACTAAACATTTAACCTCCATATAAAATCTGTAGGGGGCGCTTTGGCGCCAAATGAATTTATTTCACTTCAAGTAGGTTTAGGGCAAAGAGTTTAACAACTGATTCTAATTTGACGCAATTCGGACTTTATCTGCGCAAACGGACGAAATTTTAAATATGGGAGATTTCTGAAATTCTAGCTACAGTTTGCGGCTTCGCCGCACCGAGACCGTGAGAGGTATCAATGTAATTTGGATAACTTTTGATGTCCCACTCCTCAGTAGCATTTTCACCAAATTTCAGCTTTTTAGGGCCAACGCCCTGGGAGGAGTTCGTAAAAGTACGACGTTTGGAAAAACTCCGAAGTCATGTTTAGCCATTTTTGAAGCAATATGGCCGACATTTGGTTGGGCAGATGGCGTTGCCGTAATAATATTTTTTACTTCTCTTGTCACCATCTACCTCTGCGCCAAATTTCATGATTCTACGATCAGATTTTTTTTGGGTCATTTCCCATCTCTCAATGCATTTTTGGTACATTTGGGGGCGCTGACGCGCCAATTTTTTTTATTTTAGAAAAGGGAAATAGCCAGAATGTAGAGAGGCACGATTTTTAGAGGTGTGAACATTTTTGTGACTTTTCGTCAATGTTCACTGGGTGCAAAATAGGGGGGTTGGTCCCGAGAAGAAGAAGAAGAAGAAGAAAGAAATATAGCCGCAAGCGGCAATGATCGGCCCTCGCCACGCCGCCGCCACGCCGCCGCCACACCGCCGCCACACCGCAAGAGGAGGGGGCGCTAACGCGCCCCAATTGTCCTTTTATTACGCCTACTGCTGAATCTGTGACGCTGTCACATCTTCTCCCCTTTGTTTTACCATCAAAAAGCTATTTTATTTTGAATTCTTGGCAAAATGTGCGGCTTTGCCGCACAGACACCGTGACTCTTTGAATGAAAATGTGGATAACTTTTGATGGTCCTGAAGATGAGTCTCACCAAATTTCAGGTTAATAGGGCTGACGCCCTGGGAGGAGTTTGTGAAAGTCTAAAGTGTAAACATGTTCTGGCGATTTCCCCATTGGAATAACATGAAAGGTTTCGGTCATCGTTACGGCAACGCCATAACAATTATGACATGGGTCTCATTGACTTTTTTGATGGGGATGCTAAAATTGAGTTGTGTGTCAAATTTCATATAATTTCGCAAAACTAAACATTTAACCTCCATATAAAATCTGTAGGGGGCGCTGTGGCGCCAAATGAATTTATTTCACTTCAAGTAGGTTTAGGGCAAAGAGTTTAACAACTGATTCTAATTTGACGCAATTCGGACTTTATCCGCGCAAACGGCAGAAATTTTAAATATGGGAGATTTCTGAAATTCTAGCTACAGTTTGCGGCTTCGCCGCACAGAGACCGTGAGAGGTATCAATGTAATTTGGATAACTTTTGATGTCCCACTCCTCAGTAGCATTTTTACCAAATTTCAGCTTTTTAGGGCTAACGCCCTGGGAGGAGTTCGTAAAAGTACGACGTTTGGAAAAACTCCGAAGTCATGTTTAGCCATTTTTGAAGCAATATGGCCGACATTTGGTTGGGCGGACGGCGTTGCCGTAATAATATTTTTTACTTCTCTTGTCACCATCTACCTCTGCGCCAAATTTCATGATTCTACGATCAGATTTTTTTTGGGTCATTTCCCATCTCTCAATGCATTTTTGGTACATTTGGGGGCGCTGACGCGCCAATTTTTTTTATTTTAGAAAAGGGAAATAGCCAGAATGTAGAGAGGTACGATTTTTAGAGGTGTGAACATTTTTGTGACTTTTCGTCAATGTTCACTGGGTGAAAAATAGGGGGGTTGGTCCCGAGAAGAAGAAGAAGAAAGAAAGAATAATATTCCGATGCGAAAACAATGTTTCCCATTTTTCAAATATCATAAACTATACATTTTCGGAAAGCGCTCGCGCTTTCCTACCTCATGGTGTGGGTCCCTGGTCACTGACGGGTACTTTCGTTAATTTTGAGTGGGCTCCGCCCACTTTGTGTTTTTGGCCCTCTATACAGTAATAATGTTCAAATTTGCATTACATGCTTATATGCACGGAACATGCAAGAGATGGGGAACGTATTCGTGAGCTACTTAGCGCAAATGAGTGCTTTATATGGGGATGACGACCGCTTCGCGGTCGTCATCTCAATGTAAAGTGCTCGTTTAGTGCGCACTTTTGAACGGGCTTCGCCCGTTTACAACGGTAATGTTCCATTTTCCTACTACTAATTAGTATGCACGGGGCGTGCATGAGTGAAGGAGTGCGTTAGTGAGTGTTTGGAAGTGGGCGAGCGCTTCGCGCTCGATTTCGTGCGCACTACCTTACGAGATTAATAGGCCTTACGAGATTAATAGGCCTCTCGCCAGCTTGTGGCGCTCGGGCCTAATTAAATATGAAAACGTTCAATCGTCAGTGTTGAACTACATTTATCAGTTTGTACTGTGTTCCAAAATACAATGTCTTAAAATGCAGTGTATAAAAACACAATGTCTTAAATGTCAGTGTATAATCACTTAAAAGTGCAAGTAATTCTGCTACGGTCATTATCTTAAATGGTGTATGAAAATATAAGGTGGTCTATGCATTCTGTCTTGTCGCCTTCGGGTGATAAGAGAAGTTTAAATGAGAGACAGAGACGGCTCTATGTCACGTATTGACGGCCTGATGACAACTCAAAGCCACATGAGGGCGCTCCAAGATAACGTACACCACAACAACAACAAGTTAAACATTCATAAATATATTAATATCCAGTGTCCTCGCTGAAGGGTTTTAGCATGCTTTGGCTGGTCACCGCCATGCCCGAAAGATCCCGCTAGGTATTAAAGGCGTAATGGAAGATTTTTTTGGCCCAAATCTGAGTCTCATTTCCTCGTGGCATGGACGGCCGATTAATTCTGCCACGTATCAATCATAGAATGCACCTACTGCTCACCTGCAGCCTCGTCTGCTCGTCCCCATGAGAGCAGCACGTTTCCCTGTGTCTAAGCGCATGGATCTATCACAATATAGTTCCCTCAGTGTACAGGACAAAATTAAGACAGAGAAAGACAGTTCGAGCTCAGAAGAGACGGAAAATCTACGGAGACGAGAGATGCGATGTGATCGCACTTTGCTTTTTTTGTGCGTCCGCACGGGGAAGTGCGCCTGAGTTCTCAAATTGGTGAAAAATCGTTCATTACGCCTTTAAGATCACCGCACGGCGCCCACACGGTTTGTATACACTGAAATTTTTTATAATTGTATTTTTATACACAAAAAAATTAAAACACAGTACAAACTGAATATTGAAGGCATAATGGAGGATTTTTCGTAGATTTGAGAACTCAAGCAGAAGTGCGCATGCGCACTCACTCCCATGCGGAAGCAGAGAAAAGCCTCGCGGCTACACGTGCGCTTGTTTATTAGCGCGACGGATCGCATCGCATCTCTCGTCTCCGTAGATTTCCGTCTCTTCTGAGCCAGCTCGAACTGTCTTTCTCTGTCTTAATTTTGTCCTGTACACTGATGGAACTATGTTATGATAGATCCATACACGCCGGCATATCAACCACGCATTTGCAGCCAGGGAAACATGCTGCTCTCCTGGGGACGAGGCTGCAGGTGTGCAGTAGATGCATCCTATGATTGACATGTGAATGAACTCCTCGGCTGTCCACGCCACGAGGAAATGAGACATAATTCCTTTAAAGCATTGTATTATTTTCTATAGATTTTTGAAACATTCTATCTATTTTTATTTTTTACATAATTTTCATATTTAATTCATACTTTTTACTTGATTGGATGTTTAAAATATTCAGTTCACATAATCAAAATGCAAAAAATGTAATGGCATAAATTCAATGTAAAATAAAAGCTTTGGTAATAAAAACACAAAATAACCTTCATAGATGAGACTTTGTGAGATTGTTCCTAACTCTGATCACACAGTAAACATTTTCATAAGTCCATGTCGAACAGATTTCATTTAGTAAATTTCAAAAATTGAAATTTGAAGACGGCAAAATAGAGCCACAGAGTTCTTTTTTTATTTTATTTTTTTCAGAAACCTTTCATCACACATGGGGTTTGCACGTTTGAAAAGTCTGAAGTGTTTATGATGAAAAAAGTTAGAGATGTCAAAAGATGATGTGTGACTTTTTAATTCTCTGGTTTGATCCAATATGGAAGACTCCCTGTAGGATTTAGGGCGGTCCCAACATGACCTTATGTGAACTTTATGTCGACATTTGTCTGGTCAGACAACTCAAAAGACAACCCTTCAGTAGTATGCGCTACATGCACTGCCTCATGTCTGTTTTTGAGATTAAAAAAACACACTGATTTGCAAAAAGAACTACTACTTCACATTACCTGGGGAAGTAAAAAAATTGAAGATAGAAAAAACAATTTGAGTTCTCTAATGCTCACTCCCACACTGCTGCTTTGCCTAACCTCAATCTAAACCCTAACCATATCCTAAATTAAGCCTTAACTTCACTTTAATATTGAAGGATTTAACTAATGTCGTACCCATGAGAAAAGTATGACGACGCCCCACATCATCCTCAAAAACCATTTAACCTAATTCAGAAAAGCGCAAGCAAAATGTACTTTTACACAATAAAGCTTTGGAGAGTGTGTCTGACCCTGGAGTCAAGAAGCAGGTTGTCGGGCTTGATGTCACGGTGGATGAAGCCGAGCTGGTGGATCGAGTCTATGGCCAGGACAGTCTCTGCGATGTAGAATTGAGTGGCCTCCTCACTCAAAGTGTCCATCTTCATTAGGAGGGTCATCATGTCCCCTGTCCCAAACACAATACATGGACTTAAAACAAGCATTTAGACTGAGCTGTTATTAGGCACGCATCGGTTTGAAACAATGCCTGTGTCACTCACTGCGTTCATGAATGCCCGGAAAATGGGATAAGTCGCATAGTCAAATTCTGGCTCTCAAAAACCTGTTAGTCTATGTGAACTCTTTAGTTGCATAAAGACACCTCTCCACCCCACAATCACTCAGACTCCATCTACTGCCAAGACCAAAGAGCTGTCAAAAGACATCAGAGACACAATTGTAGACGTCCATGAGGCTGGAATGGGCTATGGGGCAATTAGTAAGCAGCTTGGTTAAAAAAAAAAAAAAATCAGCTGTTGGAGCCATTATTAGAACATGGAAGAGGATCTCACTCAGACTGGGGCTCCATGCAAGATTTCAACTCATGGGGTATCGGTGATGAGAAGAAAGGTGTGGAATTGGCCCAGAACTACAGAACCAATCACCTGAAGCTCTGAGTGTGGCCCCTCCAAGGCCCAGCCTAACTTTCCCTGACGATAGAGATAGAGACAGAGATAGAGGATAAGATATTCCTTTATTGTCCCACATGGGGAAATTTCATTGGTGAAACGCAGGAAGATACAGAGGTAGACATGGAAGAAAAGAACAGATCACCAATAGGAAGTTTGAAAAACACTTTCAGTAGAAGATCTATAAACAAAAACTCCCATAGACAAATAAGTAAATAAATACATAAATACCATTGCATGTGATCACAACAGTAATCACATGCAATAGTGCAGTAACCGCGTTGATGAGGAGGTGGTTCCGCTGACACCAGTCCACAAAGTCCTGCGCCAGTCCTCTGTACTCCGCATCATCGTCGTCCGTGATGAGTCCGATGATGGCAGAGTCATCAGAGAACTTCTGCAGGACACAGCTGTCCGTGTCGTGTCTGAGGTCTGCAGTGTAAAGGGTGAAGAGAAAGGGCGCGAGGACAGTGCCCTGGGGCGCCCCCACACTGCAGGTCCGAGTGTCAGACACACAGTCTCGTGTTCTCACAAACTGGGGTCGGTCTGTGAGGTAGTCCAGGATCCACTCTGCCAGGTCATACTCCACACCAGCCGTCTCCAGCTTGTCCCTCAGGAGCAGCGGCTGGATGGTGTTGAAGGCGCTGGAAAGATCGAAGAACAGGATCCTCACAGAGCTGCCAGACTTTTCCAGGTGAGAGAGAGAGAGCGGTGCAGCAGGGAGATGACGGCGTCCTCCACTCCGATGCCAGACCGATATGCAAACTGCAGCGGGTCCATGGCTGAGCTCACGGTGGAGCGGAGGTGGTCCAGGACCAGCCGCTCCAGTGTCTTCATCAGGTTGGACGTGAGAGCCACTGGCCTCACTTGTATGTGTATGTGTATGTGTATGTGTATGTATATGTATATGTGTATATATATATATATATATATATATAAACACACATTTTCCAGGCATGCAGAAAGCAGCTTGGGCAGGTACCTCCGGGCAGAAACTCCATGATGAGGTACAGGTTCATCTTGTCCTGGAAGCTGTAGAACATCTTGACCACCCACAGACTGTCGGCCTCCACCAGGATGTCACGCTCGGCCCGAATATGGCCCAGCTGCACAAACAGTTCACATCTCAGTCATTCTGCAGCAATAGTCAAATATATGTGCTCACTAAGAACCGTAAATTAGTTTCTTAAAATAACCACAAATTGGCCTTTGGGAAATATTGGGGATAAAATAACTATGGCAGGGTTCCGTTAGATATTTTTCTTTATACAAGTAGTTTAATGAAACTTGATTTTAGCCACTGGTTCCTGAAGTTCTTTTTTCGGTACCTGATTATAATAAAAAAATGTTTAATGTAAATTGATAGTCAGGCAATAAATATTATTCGAGCCTTCAGTTCGGTGCCAATTTTTAGTTCCTTTAAAAGTCCTCATCAATAAGGCAATAAATACCCAGCTGTATAAAGTCACAACTGCATCCTGCAGAAACGAATGGCACAAACTGTCCTCATGTTCCAACATTAGTTTAAACAGAAGACGAAGAAACAGCGGGTCCAGAGTTGCAATTTAGGCTTCATCCACCCAAAAACACATTACGTCAGCGTGTTGTGCTTAAAAAAAAAATCTCCATTCAGTCACAGTCGGCAATATACGTGTAAAGTTGAAGCAAAACATATAGGCTATAATATCATCCAATCTCCACCAGAATCCTCCTTCTCCTCAGTCCTGGTAAATTGTGTGGAGCGTGTTTGTGTAAAGATACAGCCAAACGAGTCAGTGTAAAATAAATCTCCTTCGCCCAGGTAAACATTTATTAAAAGTTATCACAACTCGAGCCAACTTGTGCCTTTGATGTAAAGTGTCAGAAATGGGAAAGGCAAAACAAAATAAGTGTGCTTTTGTTTTAAGTTATAAGTAATACAAGTAAGCCTACATTTTAAAAGTGTTAATAAATGTATACATTTGCAAATGAGATTGGCTTCAACTTCAATGTGGACAATGCAGACTAATTAGATGGTGGATTTAATTTGCTACCCTGGACCAGCTTTCAAATAGACACATTTCTATTCTGAATGTAGACTATTGTATATACATGAGACAACCTTTACACAACTGAACCATATACCATAGAAGACTTACTAGTAAAAACATTGGGGCTCTTTACGATGGGCAAACACCAAAAATCAAAACCTAATGGATCTCCTGACCCTGGAGAGAGAGGTGAGACAGGACTGTGCCTGGTCCCCCCTCTTGTTTGCTTTGTATCTAAAACTACTGGCCCAATATATTAAACTATCGAACACAATTCATGGTGTTACAATCGATTGGATGGAACATAAAATTGTCTATTATATTTGACTTTTTCAGACTGATTTAGTTGTAGTCATATGGACTGTTAAAAAAAAAAAAAAAAAAGATATGTTTCGACATTCATCCGAGAGTCATTCTCTATCTGCAAATCAAGACTGGGAACTCAGATATTCATCCTACTTTGGGTAGGCCCTGCCCACTGAGCGGGCCCTCCAGATAAAATGTGTTATTGGTTTCACCAGAAACTATATCTCTTTCTTTTCTATCAAACTAGACTCTTTGTTTACAATCAGTACTTTAATGGGCTATTAGCCTCCCATTGTACCTGGCTCACCTCACCTCCCTGTGTAACTGATTAGCATCTGAATGACCTGGGCGTCAACTATCCGGGGATTAAAAATTACATTATAAACAACCGGAAGGTTGAATCTTAACCCCCGTTTCTATTTAAGGATGGCTTTTATTTTCTAACAAAGATCTGTCCTGAGCCAGCACAGCCTGCATGTTGATCAAAATAATACAATCTATGACTGTGCACTTAGAACGCAGCATTGAATTCACATTTATGTGTTTAGCCACAATAGCGCCATATGCTAATGTTAGCATTACCATGATAGCTCATACTCACGTTTGCTGTGTACATGTTCTTAAAGAGCCTTGTGATTGCATTGTACTTTTATTGGTCCAAAAATGTTGTCAGCTCATGCACACTATTCTGTTTCTTGTTTGCAGTTTTACCATTTATTCTTCACTCTCCGTGCCATGCAGCCAATAAAAACCCAGCTGAAAGAACAACGTGTTGTTTTTGGAAATAATGGTAATCTACCTGTCTAGCTAAGTGCGAGGGCTGGGCAGTATCAAAATAAATTCTAGAACTTTTAATGCCCCACTCCTCAAAA
>NW_027315801.1:18818963-18948963 GCF_026437365.1 Eucyclogobius newberryi | reverse complement strand
TTTTTCATTTTCAACAGAGTTAGGTCCAAAATGACAGAGGTAGACAAAGTGTACACAGTGATTATGCATCTGTTTACGTCAATGTAGATATGGAACAGACACCAAAAAAAACATTTGATTTAATGCTAGTCTACTCAATGACCCTTGATTTATAAAAACAATGTCAAATGACATTGAGACTTATGAAGGGGAAAACAACAATGGGGAAATGTCTCCGCCTATACTGAGGGCAATTGCTGTTGCCACGGCCATAAAGAAAAAAGCAGAAAAAAAGAAAAGGTTTACAGAACAAACTAAAGCTGTCGAAAACAAGGATCCTCAAATGCTCTGGAGCAGGTTTGATCACTGTACACTGCTGCATTCATCTTTCCGTTGATCCTCCCAGTTTTCACTGAAAAACATCCCCACGGCATGACGATGCTGGCACTACCATGACGATGCTGCCACCACCATGCCACCACCATGACGGTGCTGCCACCACCATGACGGTGCTGCCACCACCATGACGATGCTGGCACGACGATGCTGCTACCACCATGACGATGCTGGCATGACGATGCTGCCACCACCATGACGGTGCTGCCACCACCATGACGATGCTGCCACCACCATGACGATGCTGGCATAACGATGCTTGGTCTGTGCTCTAACACTGTTAACTGTTGGACCTTATAAAGACATTTGTGTGCTTTTCCAAATCATGTCCAATCACCTGAATTTACCACAGGTGGACTCCAATCAAGTTGTAGAAGCATCTCAAAGATGATCAGTGGGAAAACAATGTACCTGAAATGAATTTGGAAAAAATACTAACAACCTTTCTTTTGAGACAAGGCATAACACTGCAAATACATTCTGAATGCAACCAGCATCTGTCAGAAAATGTACCTTGTGCTCCTTTAATAACATTACTTCTCTATCACGAGCTGTAAATAAGAGAAAGAAACCAGACAATACAATCAAACTCCTGTTCCATAGGCTTATTCATTTAAACTGGAATCAGCCCAGATATAGGCCAATCATAACCAATACATGCTTGTACGGCTAAGCAAGAAGAAAATCAATTCTGCTGCTCTGCAAATACTTAGTGACCACACTGTTGCATGTAGACCACCCGACACAAGCACGAGACCACTCAACACGAGACCACCTGACACACAAGCACGAGACCACCCGACACGAGACCACTTGACACAAGCACGAGACCACCCGACACACAAGCACGAGACCACCCGACACACAAGCACGAGACCACCCGACACACAAGCACCAGACCACCCGACACACAAGCACCAGACCACCCGACACGCACATTGTGCTGTTAAATGAATGTCACCATGTTGTTACACCACATACAAACACCTTCCTGCTCTCCCTGTTAAAAGGCGGCATTACTCGTGTGCAGTGACATTAACAAGTTACTGTAATCAGATTACTTTTCTAGTAATGTAGTCATGTAGTCTGAAACGTTCTAGTAAAAAAAATAGTAATCTGAGGCTACCCCAAATAAATTGTCTGTTTGCTGTAACCGGACTCAACATTTTTTAAGTGGGTCGGACGGTAGGCAAATTCTTATTTTTTTTCTTTGAAGGCAAAAAAAAAAAAGATCAAAATGTTGTCATTTTTTGAGTCGGAGTGACCACCAGGGGTCAGGCTTCAACAGTCAATGACGGAAAACGTCTATCAACCTGATCAGGAGACTAAATCTCACAATTTTAAGATATTTCAATTGACCTTTTGTACGCCGCTATCCTTTATTGTGGTAGCGAAGGCGAGCGGGCAAACATGCGGAGGACACGGGCGCCGCCATGTTTGTTGTGATTACGCTGCTGGGGGTGTTTCAATCCCAGAATGCATTTGCGTAAGTCAAATTTCACACCCTGACAGAGGGTGACATTACTATGGACATGTCAGTGGCGCCGACAGCGGCAAACCAACTTGAAAAAAGGCAGACTCCTACACGCAATCTGTTTTATTATAGATGCTTGTGGAGGACTGAAAATGAAGACGCGCATGCGGTGCAAGCACGCTGCGCAGTGTGTTATCAGTTCTTTGAGATGAAAGACAGGTTTACAAGCGTGATCAAAATATTTGACACGGTTGTTCAGGAAAGATCGGTCGGTGAGTCGGCAAAATAATATGATAACAGTAATTTTATACTTTTTACGACCAAAACCTTTTTTAAATCTATATAAATATGCTATAAACTATTGTGATGTCAGCGTTCAGCTGGGAACCAAGACAAAACCAACATCATTCTGTGGCTTTGACTGTGGGACGTGGAGATGTTTCAGAGTTTTACGCTGCTCAAGCCAAGGTAAGAAACAGCATTGTTTGTTGTTGATTAGGAGTTTTTGACCATGGAAGTGTTTAATGGAACAAACTATGAGTCCAGAGCAGCGTGGTCACACAAACAAGATATTTGTTCGTATATTTTATGAAAGCCTCTCGCAGCCACTTCTTTTACTAGATTGATTGGTGTCATATAGATTAAATTGGTCCACACTGTTCTAGCTGCCAGACATGGAACTGTCAGTCTGCTCCTTTGTAATTCACATCTGAACTCGTACACAGTCCACAACGTCAATGTGCAGTTAGAATAATAATGCCGTACAAAGCCAATCAATCCATTACAACAGAAACAGAGTGAGTTCAGGTGTGAAGCACAGAAACACCTGAAAGATCCCTCTATAAATGTGGACCTATTTGATCTTAATGGGGAAAAAAGAAAGCATTATATTAAACATAAGCCAATATTCTGAAAAGGAGTGAAAAGTTGAGATCCACTGCTTTGTAAGCTTTTTTTAATCAATACATGGAAATTTAATAGGCCAAACTCTTCATAACTTGTGTATTTCACTTTTTACAAAGTAACAAAATACTTTGCAATCAGTAATTTTATTATTCTGAATAAAAGTAAGAGTACTCATCTGATTACTTTTTGTAGAAGTAATCAGTAATCTGATTACTTTCACAAAGTAATCTGATCGGACCGTATTGTCAGTACTAAATAATGTTGCTTGATGTGAAAGTTTTTAAAAACTTCCCCACATGTGGCCATTGTTGAATATTTAGCTCATGCAAGGATGTAGTGACATACACAACCTCTTTAACATTTAACTCTGAATATTGATTGATTTGATTTACATTTCTTACAATTGTGAAGCAAGTGCAGGACTCACCCCCCCGTGTTTATTCTGTGTAAACTCGATGTGTCAATCTTTTTCTCTCACTTTTATGCACGAGTGAGTTTTTGATTTTTTAAAGATCTGCTGCTGCTGCAGGGGTCTGATCCATACTGCTGCAGGGGTCTGATCTGAGCGGCCAGTCCTTCATGCACTTTGGTTGTTGGAGCTAAAGCATTGCAGTTTCTTTCCAGTGTTTGGGAGGTGGTCATGTGATAGCGTTCTGGGATCGACCTGCACCCTGTACTCTCCAGGTCTCCTCACTTTCCAGTCCCTCTACGGGTGAGCCCAGTCACACACTTACAAGCGGTTCAGGCTCAACCAGGGCTGCATAAATGTCCAACGGCAGTATGCATACAATTATGAACTCTAGAACACACTCCATTCATTAGCTCACAAATACTGTTAGGACATAGGCATTTCAGCGCATTTTGTGTGACAGGGATTTGTTTTCTTTTCCCCCCTGATGCCTGAAAAACTTCAAGCCCTGCTTGATGAACTCAAGAGTTCTATAATAAAACGTGTAATTTACAATTGGTCCTTTAGAAGCGTGCTATGCATCTGTTCTGCGGACTGACCTGCTCCTTCTCCAGCATGTCAGCCTTACGCAAGATCTTCATTGCATAGACATGGCCTGTGTCTTTCTTCTGCACCAATCGGACCTAAAACCAAGAAACATGCACGGAATGACATGGCTTTCAATGGATGCTTTGGTCACTATTATTAGCATCTAACAGAAGTATCCAGTATGCTGACCTCTCCAAATGCTCCCCGGCCGATAACTTTAAGCGACTCAAAGTCCTCCAAGCCCAGTCTTGTACGCTTCAGACGGAGGAACTCAGTCTCTTTGCGAGCGTGCTGAGAGCGCCGCATTCGTTTCTGCTAACACACACAAACACACACATATTGGGTTTCCATGCTTTTGGGGGCATAATTTTTTATAATCCATTTGTTGTAAATCAGGGGTGTCAAACTCATTTATGATATGATATATATATATATATATACATACAGGGATCAGATTAAGGATTTTCACTATAGTATAGCGGTGCTGCTAAACAATCCGTTACTTTTTCTAAATTTGTATAGCAATTTCATAATTGCATTGCAAAACACTAAAGTGACTATCAATCAATATTTTCCATATGACACAATTATTTATTTAAAATGTATTTTTAAACATTCCATTTATTTATTTTTTTGACAAATTAACTTTTAAACACTTTTTAAAAAAAAATTCTTTAAATAAAACAGAAAACTTGCAAATAAAATTAGATGTTGAACAAATTAATCAACACAAAGTCAGATGGCCTTATTTACAACTTTCTTCCATATCTTCATCAATCAGATGACTATTTGTAGGAGTCTCATTTACATATTGTCAGTACACTCACAAAAAAATATTAAGCTTCTGATGGAAAAATAAATGTTGCTGTGGTGTCCATCATGGTGTATTTTATGAGTTATTCAAATTTGACGTTCCATTCCATTTTTCGTTTTGCTATTTGATGACGGTCCCTAAGGACTCTCGTCTCAGCTCCGGCTGCACATTTGATGACGGTCCCTAAGCACTCGTCTCGGCTCCGGATGCGCACTCGGAGCCGTGTAATTCGCTGCGCCCAAACTACGTATCTGATTGTTAAAAACGAGGTTGTAGTCACTTAGCAGTGTAAATATGAATATTTTGGCATGTGAATAATCTGCAAAGACTTTTGCGTTTAGGAACTATTGATGTCGGAAGTCTGAATCTGACGCAAACTTTACCGCACGTGGCTCCTCCCGCTTTCAGACTCGATCTGAGACAGCAGCGGGACTCGTCATGTCAACACAGCGTCCTACATGTGTCATTTCGTTATTGACGATCGATTGACGAGTGATCAGTACTTTTAGGCGCTTTGGTTATACAATTGAACACGCATTTTTGTATCGCAAAAGCAGCGATACAAAAGCCCTTTTTTATGACGAATGCATCGCATTTGAGAGAAATGCGACGCAATACCGCTTATTCTGAACCCTGATATATCATATATATATATATATCATATATATATATATATATAGAGATATATATATATATATATATATATATATAGAGATATAGAGATATATATATATATATATATATATAGATATATATATATATATATATATATAGAGATATAGAGATATATATATATATATATATATATATATATATATATATATATATATATATATATATATATATATATATATATATATATATATATATATATATAGATATATATCTATATAGATATATATCTATATATATATAGAGATATAGAGATATATATATATATAGATATATATAGATATCTATATATATATATATATAGATATCTCTATATATATATAGAGATATAGAGATATATATATATAGATATATATAGATATCTATATATATATATATAGATATCTCTATATATATATATATAGATATATATCTATATATAGATATATATCTATATATAGATATATATCTATATATAGATATATATCTATATATAGATATATATCTATATATCTCTATATATCTATATATCTCTCTCTATATATATATATATATATATATATATATATATATATATATATATATATATATATATATATATATATATATATATATATATATATATAGATATATAGATATAGATAGATATATCTATCTATAGAGATATATATCTCTATAGATATATCTATAGAGATAGAGAGATAGAGAGATAGAGAGATAGAGATATAGAGAGATAGAGAGATATCTATATATATATATAGAGATAGATATATAGAGATAGATATAGAGATAGAGATAATATATATATATATATATATATATATATATATATATATATATTATATATATTTATATATATATATATTTATATATATATTTATATATATATATATATCATATATATGATATATGATATATATGATATATCAGGGTTCAGAATAAGCGGTATTGCGTCGCATTTCTCTCAAATGCGATGCATTCGTCATAAAAAAGGGCTTTTGTATCGCTGCTTTTGCGATACAAAAATGCGTGTTCAATTGTATAACCAAAGCGCCTAAAAGTACTTATATATATTATATGTTTATATTATATATTAGATGTTGCAGACCCCTTGCTGGTTACCCTGGCTATGATCACATGAATAATACACAATGGGGAATAGTTAGACAGATTTCTCTGCTGTGCACCCGTCTCGTGCACGCACAAGTTTCGTGTTATGTTCTGCACTAATTGGCACAACAAAAATGTGTTTGTCGTTAACAAATGAAATTTGGTATACACAGTCTTTATGTGATTCTGAACAGTTTTAGTATCCGTAAAGTGATAAATATCCACCCACCGGTTAAGTACCGGTTAAGTAGAGTGCAGTGTCTGACTCTATAATCTAGAACACTCTCTCGTCCGAGGATTATCTTATGCAGTTCTAGCGTAGAGCTGTGACTGACCTCTTCATCAGCCAGCCCCTCCTGGTCCATCACCTTCTCCAGCTTCTGCTGTCTGCAAACACATGGGATATTAGGCATACTGGGACAATGGGCACAGACAGGAGGGAATGAGATTCATGGTATTCTATGTCCCCGTTTTGTTTTATTCTTATAACAAGCCTGATGCAAATACAAATACCTATACACATCAGATATTACACTAAAGTCTAACTACTTGTGGACTGAGCATTAGACTAAACCAAAATCAAAGCACAAGGCATGTCTTTGTTTTGAATGTGTTTTTTATATGGACATAACCATTACATTAGTTGACACCTGGTGCATTGTGTTATAGCACAAGTGTCAAATTTCAACACCTATCCATCGGGGGTTTCGAAGTGTTAGATTAAAATAGATATTGGTAGTTAAAAATTCTACTCTAAAGCAGACCATTCCTTTAAACTGAAACAAAGCACATTTCTAACACTATGTGAACAGCTTTGGCCTGACTTTAACCACAGTTTTAGAGTCCTGCTGAACATTTCAGTCTGTACTTTTAGTCGACTATAGCCAACAGGCTTAAAGGCGCAATGGACGATTTTTCGGCGTTTTGAGAACGCAGGCGGAAGTGCACGAGCGCACTCCCCCATGTGGACTGATACAACACACACGTGCGTTTGTTTATTAGCGCGACGAATCGCATCGCATCTCTCGTCTCCCGTAGATTCCCGTCTCTTATGAGACAGCCCGAACAGTCTTTCTCCGGCCTAATTTTGTCCCGTACACTAAGGGAACTATATTATGATAGACCAATGCGCTTAGACACGCGGAAACGTGCTGCTCTCGGGGGACGAGCCACACGCTGCTGCAGGTGAGCGGTAGGTGCATTTTATGATTGATACGTGGCAGGACTAATTGGCAGTCCACGCCACGAGGAAATAAGACTCAGATTTGGGCCAAAAAAATCATCCATTCAACCTTTAAGTCCTAAGGGTCAATTCCATTCTGCAGAGGTCAGCGTCAATCAAATAAGCTCCAATGAAAGAAGAGAATGATGTACAGAGCAAGAAACAAGCAGAAATAGCTTAGATTACAAAAAGAGTGCCTTCTGGTACACACACATGTGTGTATGTGTATGTGTATGTGTATGTGTATGTGTATGTGTATGTGTGTGTGTATGTGTGTGTGTGTGTGTGTGTGTGTGTGTGTGTGTGTGTGTGTGTGTGTGTGTGTGTGTGTGTGTGTGTGTGTGTGTGTGTGTGTGTGTGTGTGTGTGTGTGTGTGTGTGTGTGTGTGTGTGTGTGTGTGTGTGTGTGTGTGTGTGTGTGTGTGTGTATGTATATATATATATATATATATATATACATACACATACACACACATACACATACATACATACATACATACACATATATATATATATATACATATACATATATATACAAAACCCTTAAAGAGACCAAGAACCGGCCCCCGTTTCCTGTGTGCAGTCCTACCTCATCTCCCTCTCCTCGTGTTGGGCAATCAGGTTACTGTAGAAGTTCTCCAGCGTCACTTTGGCCATGTTGACCCGCTCTTTGGTGTGGTTACTCATGGACGGGCAGGGGCTCTGGCCCGGCATTGCCATGCTTTTTCTGAGAACACAAATGTTAGCGGTCAGTGTCACTGAACTCAATTATTAGCAATTATTAGGGGGGTATCGATATACCGGCCCAGTTACGCCTTGGTAGTGAAAGCGTCGAAAATCGGCGAAAAATCCTCCATTAAATATAAGCATGAGCCGCGATAAACCCAATGTTTTTTTTCAGACATTATTTGACATTATTTCCTCCTAAATTATCAGTTTTGACGTGTTTCCTCCAAATAACTTTAGTGTGAGAGGTTTAAAGAAGGGGAGAAGAGTATGTGATCAGACTCAGAGTATGACAAGGAGAGACCATTGCTGCTGTTGTTACAGGAGGCGGAGCAAGATGACGACACATGGACTGGGGAGGTTCAGAGAGACACTCAAATCTGAGAAATAATCTACATAGAAAAAAGTGTGAAGGGTTATTTTACTCTAATAATCATATTAAAGCTCACCTAAACATAGTATTAAATAAATTATAGCCCAGCCCATCAAACTGTGTTTGAAATAACTTAAAATAAAACTTTAAAAAACATAATTATTATTAAAAATATCTGCCCAATATCGGTTATCGGCCCAAGCTTTTCCCTAGAGCGCAATGTAACGAAAAAGCATGCACACGCACAGGCACACACAGGAAAATTCTAAAACTAGTTCAGTTCTTTTTTTCGATATTATGCAATAATTGTTCTAAATTATTTCCACAGCCCATATACAACGATACGCAGCAATTATTTTATTAGTTTAATGCTGAAAATATGTGTCAGATTTCATCTTCGTATCCAATTTTGAATCCTTACCCAACCAGGATTTACATTCACATTGAAGGGACAGACTTCCCCCATTTGTTGCTGTCAATTCAACCCACACTAGTAGTAAGTAGTAGCAAGTAGTAGTAGCAAGTAGTAGTAGTAGCAGCAAGTAGTAGTAGTAGCAGCAAGTAGTAGCAGCAGCAGCAGCAGCAGCAGCAGCAGCAGCAGCAGCAGCAGCAGCAGCAGCAGCAGCAGCAGCAGCAGCAGCAGCAGCAGCAGCAGCAGCAGCAGCAGCAGCAGTAGCAGTAGCAGTAGCAGTAGTAGTAGTAGTAGTAGCAGTAGCAGTAGCAGTAGCAGTAGCAGTAGCAGTAGCAGTAGCAGTAGCAGTAGCAGCAGCAGGGCGACTCCTGCTGCTCTGTTGACTACACGTTGCGGTTCATGCTGCTTTTTGTTTTGATGCACATGTGCAGTGCGGTGCGACACGCGAAATCAGTCTGTCTCTGCGATCTATCGGCCTCTACAACTTCGGAGCTCTCACAATTGCCAGACACAGGCTCTTTTTGGTGACGCGTGCCTCGGGTTATGACGCGGTCTTGCAACCAACCACAGATCCGAGGAAAGGAGATAGTCTGTAATATAGCTAAAAACTGCGGGAATCAATCAAAAAAACACTCTGGGTACATATATGAAGCACAAATAGCAATGTAAGAAGGCTTAAAGCTCTAAAAAGTCGATTTTGCATGTTATGGGACCTTTAACGTGGTGGAGGGGTTTGCGAACCCGAATGATCCCGGGAGCTATGTTGTCGGGGGCTTCAAGCCCCTGGTAGGGTCTCCCAAGGCAAACAGGTCCTAGGTGACGGGTCAGACAAAGATCGGTTCAGAAGCCCATTATGACAAAAAGAACAAGGCCGTTTACATCGCCCGGATCAGCGTCACCGGGGCCCCATCCTGGAGCCAGGTCTGGGATGGGTGCTCGATGGCGAGCGCCTGGTGGCCGGGTCTTACCCCACGGGGCCCGGCCGGGCACAGCCCGAAAGAGCGACGTGGGGCCGCCCTCCCGTGGGCCCACCACCCGCAGGAGGATCCATAAGGGGGCGGTGCAAAGAGATCTGGGCGGCAGTCGACGGCAGGGGCCTCGGCGACCAGATCTCCAGACACAGAGACTAACTCTGGGGACATGGAATGTCACCTCACTGGGGGGGAAAGAGCCTGAGCTTATGCGGGAGGTTGAGCGATATCGACTAGATATAGTCGGCCTCACCTCCACGCACAGTTTGGGCTCTGGAACCCCTCTCCTTGAGAGGGGCTGGACGCTAGGGCTGGGTATTGCCAAGACCCTCGCGATACGATACGTATCCCGATACTTTTTTGAAAAAAAGGGTCTTAAAGTTCACCAAATGGCCATTTGTTTTATTCCGGATAAGAAAATGCATGAATTTTCATGTTTATCCACAAAGCTTATGCAAAGAACACATTCAAGTAAAGTTGCCAAACAATTGGCAAGGTCTGTGTAATGTGTGTGATGTGTGGGAGTCTGTTGACCCTCTGTTTCTGTCTTTTTGTTGTTGTTTTGGTCTTAAAATCACGTTTCTTCGGGTCGGGTTCGGCACTAAGCTAAGTAGAGCTAGTGCGGAAGTGGCCGCGGCTAACGCTAAGCTAACAGGCACTCAGCGGGGCCCTGTTGGATAGTTGTATTGTTTAACTGCTTGGTTTTATTGTTTAACCGTTTGTTTTTTGTAGTGTAGAGTAGGGAAGATGTGTGTGACGTTGGTGTCAGGTTTGAGTCCGTTTTTTTGCCTCCGGTTCGGCTGTTGTGGTGGCCTCGGGGCTGTGTTAGCTCCGGGGCTAAAATGGTGGTCTCGGGGCTAAGTTAGCTCCGGGGCTGCGTTGAATTTCTATTAAAAAAAAGGGGTGAAAGGAATGAAATCAATGAAAAAGGAAATCAAATAGAATGGAAAAGGGAGGTGTGTAACAGTAGCGACGTTTCGAGCCAAAAGCTCTTCTTCAGGCCTGTGTACACGCTGGTGCACGGTGCGTGTATGTCTCAGTAGTTCCACGCCCTCTACAGGAGGGAGCTTCTAAACGGCCGCCCGGAAATTTTTTAATAAATTAACGTTGGAGGATTGAAAAGTATCGATATTTTGAACACCGCCCTACTGGACGCTCCACTTCTCTGGTGTTGACCGCGGGGAGAGGCGGCGGGCTGGTGTGGGCTTGCTTATAGCCCCTTGGGGTGGGGGACAGGTCTCTCACTGTTGTGGCGGCCTACGGGCCGAACAGCAGCTGCTCGCCAATACAAAATACACCCTTTTTTTTAAGTTTAAGGCTTATGCAGTGAAGCGGTTTTCAGTCAAAATACAAACAAAATATGCTTTTATGAATGCATTTTGAAGACTTGAGCAACTCCACAAGCCTATCATGTATTGACTTAACAAAAGGAAGACTGGCTCGGATTCAGTGATTAAACACTTTTCCTCTTTTAGAAAGTCTTGTGGCTGACCTAACCAGCCCACAGAGATGCTGAAGATGAACATCAAATCTATTTATTTTTGTATAACATATTCAGCAGTTTTGACATAGGTCCTGTTCTATGGGCTGTAGTCTGCTCTAGACTTTACCATAGAGAAAGTAGCTGCTGTGACTTGCTCTCTCCGTAAGGCAGCTCGGCCGCCGTGGGCACAGTCTGTTTCGGGTGTCACTGCGCTAATAAGCCGTGACCACAATCCAGCGCTTTTCAAGAGACTGGCCTTAGCCCACAGACAACTCTTGCAACAAAGGCTACAGCCATTTATGCTTTTGTATCTTTTATAGCAGCTAGCAATGCTAAGTCAGAGGCATATTCAGTCTGATTTGTTTAATTTGCATTACTGCGAAGTGAGCTGCCATTTTTTCGTAAGTGACAGCTTCTTCCGCTTATGCCAAGCTGAATAAAATTAAATAAAAAATAAATAAATTAGATTTTAACTTTTTGTCATTACCATAGACTGTAGAATGAGTACCTTCTACAATCTAAAGCTAATGGAGGCGACCCATACGTGTTTTACCACCGCACGGGTCAACCCCGCTGGCCGCTGAGAGGCTCATTGCTCTGTAAAAACTGCAGTCCTGCGCTGATGCTTATTTACATGGCTGAATTTCGCAATAAACTGAATATCTCCGACACAAACAGGCACATTCTTTATTGGATGAAAATAATCCAAAATATATTTGGTTCGGTCAGCTCGCGTGATCCCACTTGGCTTCATCAAATGGCCAAATGACCCCCTCGGCCCGAACTCGAATGAAATGGAGGTTGCGAGAATGCCCGTCGCAACAGTTCAAAAAAGAAAAAACATGAAACTCTTCATCTTTGGCCTAGGCACATGACACCTGGGACAGTGATAGAGCTACCTTTGACCTCTGACCTTTGACGAGTAAAACACATCTGGAGCATCGCTCTATGATAAACAGGAAGTCAGCCATGTTGAATCAAAGTGGCGCCACCACATTTGACTTTTTTCAAAATTGTACTTGTCCTTGGTTTTTTGTCTGATCGAGCTCAAAACAACACTTTTTGCGTCTAGAGACATTGAATTGACAAGTCACGCCTAATGGAATTGATCTACGGAGCTCCTATTTCACTTACTTACAATGCGTTTTTATGGTCTGATTACAAATAATTAATACCCATGTAACAAATTTACTCTGTAGCACCCCCTACCCATAGTGTGAAAAACTCAACATTGTCTGATTTGTTTGACACTCATGGATTATATTCTCCTTGGAGACGCCATGAAATAAAGTGCATTACAGATATTCTGGACTCAGTTTGAAAAAAATAGACGTTTCGACTCTCATCCAAGAGTCATTGTCAATAAAAGAATTTAGATCGAGAACTCCAATATTAATACTGTTCTGTGGTAAGACCCACCCATTGGGAGGAGCCTTCCTGAAGTAGAAGGAGTTGTTTGTTTCAACAGAAACTTCCCCCTTGTATCTACCGAGCTAGCCTATTCAGAATCTTAATGGGCTATTAGAATCCTCTTTGTCTTTGTGAGACACTGGCTCAACCACCCTGAGTACATGATTAGCATCTAAATGTCCTCTACCTTTCCAGGGGTTCAGTAACCCATTATAAATAACAGGACGATTAAACCTTAGCCCTCCATTTCTGTTTAAAGAAGGTCTTTCTTTTTTAACAAAAATAGCTTCCTTGACTCCTCTTTCAAACCATCTTTTCTCCCTGCTTAAAACCTTCACCTCACCGTCTTCAAACGAGTGATTAGAGGCTTCAAGATGGAGATGCACGGCACTCTGTGGACCTGAACTAGTATTTCTTCTGTGCTGATAAAGCCTCTTGTGTAGAGGCTGTTTCGTCTCACCTATGTAACGTTCTTTACAGCTTTCTTCACTGCATTGGATCGAATAAACTACATTGCTCTGTTTTTGAGTCGGCAACTTGTCCTTAGGGTGAACCAGTTTTTGTCTTAAAGTGTTTCCTGGTTTAAAATAAACAGGGACTTCGTGTTGTCTAAAAATTCTCTGCAGTTTTTCCGACAGGCCAGACACATAACACACATAACACATAACACACATAACACATAGACTGTTTACAAAGGCTGGAAAAAGAGGAAGTGATAGACCGGCCTCTGTATTACAGACTGTATCCTGGTGAAGCCATGCCTTGCATTTATGGCCTTCCAAAAATACACAAAAAGGAGGTTCCACTCAGACCCATAGTGTGCAGCACAGATTCCATCACTTACAATGTGGCCAAGCATTTAACAACTATATTGGCTCCGCTTGTGGGGAATTCGGTACATCATGTGGAAAACACGCACAACTTTGTGGATAAAGTGAAACATCTCCAACTGGACCCAGATGACCTCATGATTTCATATGATGTTGTGTCCCTGTTCACCTGCATCCCGACCTCTGATGCAGTAGCAGCGGTGAGGATCAGACTGCAGGAAGACACCACCCTACAGGAAAGGACCAAACAAGTCATCTGAGTCCAGATGACTACAACTGAAGCCTTTTCTACTATGGAACACGCCTGGACGAATGAGGGATTACACCGACATTACAGATATTGTGTATTTTCACAGTTGGCCAGCAGGGGCGCAATGAATGCCTTCACTTCCTCTTCCTCTTTTATTTTGATGGAACATTTCCTCTCGTGCCGGGATCTAAGCATTAGCGTTAGCATCAGCATTAGCGGCGGGTCTCCTCCCTGTACAGTCTAAAGAATAAATCTAAAGAAGACTAAAGAATAAAGTCTAAGAGAATGCAGACTTTGATGGCAATTGCCATCAAAGTCTAAGACGTACAACTACAGTAGGTGGCGGGAATACGACATCCACCATAAAGGGTACAAACGACCGCCATTGTGGAAGTCTAAAGAATAAAGTCTTGTGGTAACAAGTCTAACTACAGTAGGTGGCGGTAATGTAACACTTGGATATCAACCGCCATAAAACACCAAAGAAGAAGAAGAAGAAGAGCTAGTCTCCGGTCTGGAGAGACGGGAGATGGCGGGGGAGAGTGGATCGGTGGTCGGGGGCGTTCTGGACGGCATGGAGGAGCGGCCTTTTCTGGCTGCGCGTGCCCGGAGGCGTGGAGGGTCCCTTGGCTCGTCCGGGGGTTCTGGGAATGAGCAGCAGGATGGGGCTGGGGCTGTTGATGTCCGGGGTGAGAGCGGAGACTGTGGGGTAATCGTGGAGCTTGCACGGGATGGTGCATCCTTTGGGGAGTGGAGTTCGGTGGCGTTGTAGGGGAGCCTGGCTGTGGCTGTGGGAGTGGTCGGGAGTCCTTGGAGGTGGCTCGCTGCTGGTCGTGTGCAGGGACGCGGCTCTGCGGCGGAGGGCGATTGGAACTGGGCGTCTGGGTGGAAGGGACATTCTTGTGTCTGGTGCTGAGGGAAGCACGGTCAGAGGAGTTATCGTGGGTGTCCCTGCGGCGGCGTCTGTGGATGAAGTTAAGTAGAATTTGACTGGAGCTGCGGTGGTGGACGCTGGGCGGTTGGGGGTGGCCCGGTCTGGGGTGGGATGTGGCAGCTTGTCGGTGGTGGTGGCGCTTGGGGGGAGGTGCCTGCCTAGTGGGGTGTTCGTTGGGTTCGTGTGCCATGACGTTGGGCCGTGTGTTTCACCGTCCCTGCGTTGCTTTGGGTGCCAGCGCTTTGGGCGTGTTGCGGCGGTCTGTAGAGGGAGGCAGGGATGTGGTGGATGTGCAGGGGATCGCGAGTGTGGGAGGTGTGGCGTGGGAGCGGGGCTGAGGTGCTGTGGCTGTGGGGAGGAGCGTGGCTCTGCCTGCGGGGGATGCGGGTTTGGCGGGGGAGCTGCTGAGGTGCATGGAATGGGGGTCTCTCGGGCCGTGTCCTGTGCAGATGCGGTCGGGAGGGTTTCAAGTGGCGAGTTTGGAGTGGGTGCAGGGAGGGGAGCCGGCGCTGCTCCCAGCCGGGGCGGGGTGGGAGGGGCCAGCGTGGCTCCCGGGGGGTGTGGGGGTCCCAGGTGTGCAGGTTCCAGAGTTGGTGGGATTGCCCTGGTTGTGGATGGAGAGGATTTTGTGCTCTTTGTGGTGGATGTTGTGGGCTGTGCTGCTCAGATTCGGAGCGGAACTGGGGGGATCAGGATCATTGCTGGAGCTGCGGGGGGATGCCTTGGAGCGGGGGAGCTTGATTGGGCAGATGTGGAGAGCAGGCTGGGGGCGCTGGATGGGAGTCGGAGTGATGGGGGTCTGCTTGTGGGGAGTCGGGGTGATGGGATGGTCTCCTGGACGCGCGGCTGCCGGGCAGCGACATCAGTGGAAGTGTTGAAGCCTATAGGGTGAAGCCTAGGGAGTGGGGCTGTGCGTCGGAGAGGGGGATGAAGGGGAGTCTCCCTGGAATAAATGTTCTTGTTGTTCTTGTTGTTCTTGTTGTTCTTGTTGTTCTTGTTGTTCTTGTTGTTCTTGTTGTTCTTGTTGTTCTTGTTGTGACTAGAATAGTTGTTTCAGAGACCAACCGGCTTTATTCCAGGGAGACTCTTCTTCATCTTCCCCTCCTTCTTTGACGTTCGGTGCTTCCACCGTACAGCTTTATTCTTTAGGCTTCATTCTATAGGCTTTAATATTTCCACTGATGTCACTGCTTGGTAGCCGTGCGTCTACGAGACTGGACGAGGACAGGAGACCACCCCCACCTCGCCACTCCGATCACCCCGACTCCCCAAAAGCAGACCCCCATCACTCCGACTCCCATTCGGAGTGATGGGGGCCAGACTTTATTCCTCAGACGTTTCGTTGGTCTCTGAAACAACAACAACTATTCTAGTCACAAAGACATATGACCTCATGGGCTTTGTAACACCAAAGCAATGGAAGGAGTACTTTTACGGACTACGACGAAGGAGTACTTTTACGGACTACGGCAGAGTCTGAGGACTACGACAAAGTCTGAGGAATAAAGTCTGGCGGTAATGCAACACTTGGATGCCAACCGCCATAAAACGACAACAACAACAACAACGGACTACGACAGAGTCTGAGGACTACGAAAAGTCTGAGGAATAAAGTCTGGCGGTAATGCAAGGTTGGTCTCTGACACAACAACAACAATACCTCGTGCACTTGGATGCCAACTGCCATAAAAAACAACAACGACAACAGTTTGGATATTACGGCAACATAGAGGAACGCCTCGGTCCGTATGACGGGGAAGAAGAAGAGGAAGCGTGACCTGGTCGGTGACGATATGAACAGCGGGGAGGACTCCCCTGGAGCCACTGATCCTGTGCAGCGTAGGGCGTCTTCTTGCTCGTCTATGGAGGGCTCTCTCAGTGAGGAGCAGGGCGGGGGGGTTGCAGATGTCGGGGATGTGAGTTCAGAGTGTAAGGTGTTCATAAAGCTCGCACAGGATAATGCGTCCTTTAAGGGGTGGGATCCGATGGCGTTGACAAGGAGCCTGACTGTAGCTGTGGGAGTGGTCAAGCATGCGAGTGTCCTTAGGGATGGCTCGCTGCTGGTCGTGTGCAAGGACGTGGCTCAGCAAAGGAAGGCGATTGAAGCTAAGTGTCTGGGGGGGAAGGACATTCTTGTGTCTGATGCTGTAAGAGGCACGGTCAGGGGAGTTATCGTAGGCGTCTCTACGACGACATCTGTGGATGACATAAAGGAGAATTTGACTGGAGCTAAGGTGGTGGATGCTAGGCGGTTGAAGATGACCCGGGATGGGGTAAGGTGTGACAGCCTGTCGATAATGATTAGATTTGAAGGTAGGATCCTGCCTCGTGTGGTGTGCGTTGGGTACATGCGCTATGGCGTACGCCCATATGTTCTGCCGCCCCTGCGTTGCTTCAAGTGCCAGCGCTTTGGGCATATTGCAGCGGTCTGTAGAGGGAAGCAGAAGTGTGGTAAATGTGCAGGAGACCACGAGTATGGGAAGTGTGACGACGGAGCAAAACTCAAGTGCTGTAACTGTGGGGGAGAGCATAGCTCTGCCTACGGGGGATGCGTGTTCAGCAAGAGGGCTGCTGAGGTGCAAAAAGTTAGAGCCTCTCAAGGCATATCCTACGCGGATGCGGTCAAGAAGGTGTCTGGTAGTCAGGTGACGGTGGATGCAGTGGGGGCTGCCAGTGCTGCTGGTGTCCTAGGCGACAGGGGAGGGGGCAGCGTTGCCCGCGGCCAGGGGGAGGTCCCCACTGGGATGCCTGTGAGTGTGGCTTCCACGGGCAGAGGCCCTGTGGGTGCGGAGGATGTACTGGTTGTGAAGAGGAAAGATTTCTTCCTCTTTATAGTGGAAGTGATTAACTGTACTGGGCAAACCAAGAAGAGATCCGAAAAGACTAAGATCATCGCTAAGGCTGCAGGGAAGTACTTTGGAGCTGGGGGCCCCGAGTGGACGGAGATAGAGGATGCGCTGCGGGATGGCGTCCTGCCCCATTCTGGCAGTGGGAGTGGGGGGGCTCCCGATGCGCCGTCAGGTTCCGGGGGCTCATAATGGCGGTGGTTGTCTTGCAATGGAATGCGCGTAGTCTTCGTGCTAATGGCCAGGAATTTAAGCATTTTGTCTCTACCTTGTTGAACAAGCCTCACGTTATGTGCGTGCAGGAGACTTGGTTACGACCTAGGTGGGGTTTTGGGATACAAGGGTATGTGTGTGTTAGGAATGATAGGGAGCAGGGTAGAGGCGGAGGTGTGGCTGTGTTTGTCCGAGATGACCTAAATTACGTTGTTGTCAGTGTGAGTAAAGCGCCGGAGGCCCTGGCGGTGAGGGTCTGGCTGGGTGGTGAAGCTGTTACTGTGATTAACCTTTATAATCCGTGTGGTGAGTTAACGTTAGAGTCCTTACATAGTATCGGTAAGGATGTTCGGGGAAAGGCCGTGTGGTGTGGGGATTTTAATGCGCATAGCGCTTTGTGGGGCGGTAGTGGTACCGATAGGTATGGGCAGGTGGTAGAGGGTTTTATCAATCAAAGGGAGTTGGTTTGTCTGAATGATGGGGGTGGGACCCGCTATGATATGGGGACCGGTGCGGAAAGTGCAATAGATCTTACACTTGTGTCCAAGGAGTTAGCTGGTGTTTGTAGTTGGGAGGTTCTTGGTAATCTTTCTTTTGGTAGCGATCACTATCTAGTCCGCACCGTGATTGGCTTTGGGAGCTGTGTGGTCAGGGGGACGAGGATCCAGAGGTGGCAGTTGGCAAGGGCGAACTGGGGGGCTTTCCTGAGGAAAGCTGATGATGGTTCTAGGGTTCTGCAGGAAGGAGGATTGACTCAGGTGGATGATCTCAATAGTGCAATTGTCTCGCTCATCACGCAGTCAGCGGTAGGCACGATTCCTAAGAGTGGTGGTAGTGGACATAGGAAGCGGGTGCCGTGGTGGACTGAAGCATGTGGTCATGCTGTTAGGGCGAGAAATGCAGCGTTTCGCCGGCTAAGGGTTGCCCACACTGAGGGTGCCCTCATTGACTACAAGAGGGCCCGCGCTGTTGTGCGGAAAACTGTGAGAACGGCCAAGAGTGCCTATTGGAGGCGGTATTGTTCCAAAATTGGGAGAGAAACGCGTCTCGGGGATGTTTGGGGGATGATTAAGCGGATGCATGGGGTTGAGCACCGTCATGGGACCCCGGTCCTAATACTGAATGGTGTTGAAGCAGTCAGCGACGTTGACAAAGCTGAACTGTTGGCCAGCACCTTTGTGTCGGTGCACAGCTCTGACAATCTCTCACCTGCGGAAAGGCACTACAGGGAGAGTACTTTGGCCCAGAATTCTGAGCTGATTGGGCACCAGCCTTCGACTCAAGATGACCTTGACCTTCCGTTTAGTTCGTTTGAGCTAAGGAGAGCACTTTCTAAGGCGAAATAGACAGCCCCGGGTAAAGATGAGGTGTGCTATGACATGCTCTCTCATTTGACTGATGACACGCTTGGGCTAGTCCTGGGTCTTTTCAACCGTGTTTGGGATTCAGGTTGTGTTCCATCTGCGTGGAAACAGTCTACGGTGGTGCCGGTTCTGAAGCCGGGTAGGCCAGCGTCTGACCCTTCAAGTTATAGGCCGATTGCCTTGACGTCGCAGCTCGGGAAAACGATGGAGCGCATGGTTACCGAGCGGTTGGATTACTTCTTGGAGAGTCAGGGTTTGCTTCCCGCGCACCAGAGTGGTTTCCGTAGGGGCAGGAACACCATGGATTCCGTGTTGTGTTTGGAATCTGATATCCAGCTGGCCAGGGCTCAGAAAGAAAAGGTTATTGCGGTGCTCTTTGATGTGGAGAAGGCGTACGATATGGTTTGGAAGGATGGGCTCCTCATTAAGCTGCGGAAGTGTGGTGTGAAGGGTAAACTGTTTAACTGGGTCCGGAGCTTTCTGTCTGGCCGGCGTATCCAAACCAGAGTGGGCGCTGCTTACTCTGGGGTCTATGGGGTGGAGAATGGGATCCCGCAGGGGAGTGTGTGTAGCCCTATCTTGTTCAATGTTATGATTAAGGACATCTTTGACGACGTGGATGGGTCTGTTGGGAGGAGCCTTTATGCTGACGATGGCGCTCTATGGGTGAGAGGGAGGAATCTCCGGTTTTACGAGGCGAAACTGCAAAGGGCAATACAGCAGGTGGAGCAGTGGACCCTGAAGTGGGGGTTTAAACTGTCCGTACGGAAGTCTCAAGTGATCTGTTTCTTCAATGGGCATAGGGACGTCTCCCTTCGACTGCATGGGCAGGTGCTCGAACAGGTCAGGGAGGTGAGGTTCTTGGGGGTCACCTTTGACGAGAGGCTTAGTTGGCGTCGGCACATTGATGAGGTCAGGGGTAAATGCAAAAGGGTGAATAACTTGCTTCGTTGTCTATCCGGCCAGGACTGGGGGGCCAGCAGAAGGTCGCTCCTGGGTATTTATCGGGCCGTCATGAGGGCGGCTATTGATTATGGCTGTATAGCCTACATGTCTGCGGCTGAGACTAACTTAAAGAAGTTTGATGTGGAGCAAGCCCAGGCCTTGCGCATCTGCTGTAGGGCTTTTAGGACCTCCCCTGTCTCGGCGCTGCAGGTTGAGTTGGGGGAATTGCCGTTACGGCTCCGGAGGCTAGAACTTCTGTTGGCTTACTGGGTGAATGTGCAAGGTCATACGAGCTCTCACCCGGTGAGGGACTTTCTCAGGGTTGATGGGGGGCAGAGTGAGGCTGGCGGTATGGTTTTCAGCCAGGTAGGAAATGCGAAGGCGCGGCTTGCGGGGGTTGGTGATCTGCGTGTGAGCCCGTCGGTGGCTTTGTCTGCTATAGCTCCGTGGAAGTTTGTCCCGGCTCCTGTTGATGTTAGCTTGCATGGAAAGCTTAGAGGAGTCGCTGGGAGGGCACCGCAGTTTGCCGTTCAAGCGCTCATCGATAAGCACTCAGGTGATGTGTTTATTTATACCGACGGGTCTAGGGATCCTGAGAGTGGGCGTACTGGCGCCGCTTATTTTGTGCCTGACCTGGGGCTAGCGGTCAAGAAGAGGTTGACAGATCGCCTTTCTGTTTTCACGTCGGAACTTATAGCGATACGGTTGGCGTTGGAATGGGCGGAATCTGCTTTGCAGTGTTGCGGCATTGTGGTGGCCTCTGACAGCCTTTCTGCATTGCAAAGCATTAAATCTGGGAAATCGGATTGCAGACAGGATGTGTTGAATGGCATCTTCTGTCTGATGCTCTCCCTGTCCAGGAAGGATGTGAGAGTTTCCTTCATTTGGGTCCCTGCGCATGTGGGGGTGGATGGTAACGAAATGGCTGATGCACTGGCTAAACGTTCCCTTCGGCGGCCATCAATTGATGTGGCGGTTGAGTTGGGCAAGTCTGAAGTCAAGCCCGTTATCAAGAGTCATGTGGTCGGCCTTTGGCAGGAATTTTGGAGCCACTGTGTTACTGGACGGCATCTCTATCACATACAGGGTAGTGTGGGTCCTTGCGGGTCTATGGGCAGGAACGCGTGGGAGGAAAGGGCCTTCGCCCGCATGAGGATTGGCCATACTGGACTCAATTGGTCACTGAGTAGGATAGGCAAACATCCGACCGGTCTGTGTGGTCACTGTCGGGTGCCAGAGACTGTCGAGCATGTGCTGATTTGCTGTGAGGCTTATGATAGGGAAAGGGCTGGGTTGGCCTTGTGGTTTCGGAATAATGGGCAGGAGTTCAATCTGCGGAACGTTCTGGCGATCCAGTCACAGGGTTTGTGTCAGGCTGTGGTTGCTTACTTATGTAGCACAGGGCTGGGTAAACGTTTATAGAGGTGGGGGGTGTTGGAGACTGAGCCGAGGATGAGGAGCAAGAGGATGTTCTAACGCGCTTGGACTTCATGGGCCTAGAAACGCCAAAGTGATGGAAGAAGGACTTCTAAAGGATAAAACGACAAAGACGTCCCATGACCTCATGGGCTTTGTAAAACAACAAAGACGTCCCATGATCTCATGGGCTTTGTACTTCCAAAGCACCGAACGTCAAAGAGGGCGAGGAAGGTGAGGAAGAGTCTCCCTGGAATAAAGCCGGTTGGTCTCTGACACAACAACTATTCTAGTCACAAAAACACATCATGACCTCATGGGCTTTGTAACGCCAAAGCAATGGGAGGAGTACTTTTACGGACTACGACAGAGTCTAAGGTGAGGACTACGACGACAGAGTCTGAGGACTACGACAAGCTCTGAGGAATAAAGTCTGGCGGTAATGCAACACTTGGATGCCAACCGCCATAAAACAACAACAACAACAACAACAACTACGAAACGTCTGAGGAATACAGTCTGGCGGTAATGCAACACTCGGATGCCAACCGCCATAAAACAACAACAACTGGATGCCAACCGCCATAAAACAACAACAACAACGACAAAGTCTGAAGAATAGTCTGGAGGTAATGCAACACGACTACGGCGACGACACTTGGATACCAACCACCACAGAAACAAACAGATACCAGCCGCCACAGAAACAAATGCAGATACCAGCCGCCATAAAACATCATAGAAAAACATGGTCAACAAGAGAAGAAGCATGCCCGCCATAAAACATCAGAGAAGAAGCATACTCGGACACCTGCAAGAAGGCTTCGGCTGCGTCGTGTCCAACCGGTTCAACCAGCTATTGGACGAGGCCCTGAAGGCGGCGGAAAACAAGGAGGCGGCTGCGGCTGGTTCAACCAACACCGTTGCTCAAGCCGCTAAGCAGCCGGAGGAGGAGTCTCAAAAAGGGAAGCGTAACATGTCCTCTGACTTGTCTGAGGTTTCTGGAGGTGAGCGGCAGGATGAGGCTGTTGATGTCGGGATGAGAGCGGGGTGTGGGAGTGATCAAGCGTGCGAGTGTCCTTGGGGATGGCTCGCTCCTGGTCGTGTGCAGGGACGCGGCTCAGCAAAGGAGGGCGATTGGAGCTAGACGTCTGGGTGGAAAGGACATTCTTGTGTCTGATGCCGAGAGAAACAAGGTCAGAGGAGTTGTCGTAGGCGTCCCTGCGGCGATGTCTGTGCATGAAGTGATGGGGAATTTGGCTGGAGCTAGTGTGGTAGACGTTGGGCAGTTGAAGGTGACCCGGTTTGGGGTGGGATGTGACGGCCTGTCGGTAATGGTAACACTTGAAGGGAAATGCCTGCCTAGTGAGGTGTTCGTTGGGTGCATGTGCTGTGGCGTTGGGCCATGTGTTCCACTGCCCCTGCGTTGCTTCGGGTGCCAGCGTTTTGGACATGCTGCTGTCTGTAGAGGGAAGCAAAGATGTGGTGGAAGTGCAGGAGATCACAAGTGTGGGGGGTGTGACGAAGGAGCGAAGCTGAGGTGCTGTAACTGTGGGGAGGAGCATGGCTCTGCCTGCGGGGATGCAGGTTTGGTGGAGGAGCTGCTGAGGTGCAGAGAATTGGGGTCTCGCTGGGTGTGTCCTATGCGGACGCAGTCAAGAGAGTTTCAAGTGACGGGGTTGAAGTGAATGCAGAGAGAGGAGCCAGCGCTGCTCCCAGCCAGAGCGAGGTGAGAGAAGCCAGCATTGCTCCCAAGAAGTGCGAAGGTTCCAAGCGTGGAGGTTCCAAGTGTGTAGGTTCCAAGTGTGTAGGTTCCAAGTGTGGAGGTTCCAAGTGTGGAGGTTCCAAGTGTGGAGGTTCCAAGTGTGGAGGTTCCAAGTGTGGAGGTTCCAAGTGTGGAGGTTCCAAGTGTGGGGGCTCCAGAATTAATAAGAATACATTGGTTGTGGATAGAGAGGATTTTGTGCTCTTTATGGTGGATGTTATAAACTGTGCTGCTCAGACTCAAAGCAGAACTGAAAAGGATCAGGATCATTGCTAAAGCTGCAGGGAGATTCCTTGGCACAAAAGAGCTTGATTGGGCAGAAATAGAAAACCGGCTAAAAGCGCTAAGTGGGAGTCGGAGTGATGGAGGTCTACGTTTGGGGAATCAAGAGTGATCAGAGTGAGGATCTGGAGGTGGGGGCGGTCTCCTGTCCTCGCCCAGTCTAGTAGATGCACGGCTGCCAAGCAACGACATCAAGTGGAAATATCAAGGCCTAACCTAAAGAATGAAGCCTAAAGAATAAAGCTGTACGGCGGAAGCACCGAACATCAAAGAAGGAGAGGAAGATGAAGAAGCGTCAACCCTGGAATAAAGCCGGTCGGACGCACTGGAAGTCAAAGCACTGGAAAAAGAACTGTTAGGACTACGACACAGTCTAAGGAATAAAGTCTGGCGGTAATGCAACACTCGGATGCCAATGCCAACCGCCATAAAACAAAAACAACAAAACACGGTCGCGCTGGAAGGCGGTTGCGCAGGTGGCCATCATCGCCGCTACCGCGGCTTTAATTCTTCTTTTTTTCTTCTCGTGACCAACCCCCCTATTTTTCACCCAGGGAACATTGACGAAAAGTCCCAAAAATTTGCACACCTCTAAAAATCGTGCCTCTCTACATTCTGGCTATCTCCCTTTTCTAATTAAAATTGGCACGTCAACGCCAAATGTACCAAAAATGCATTGAGAGATAGGAAATGACCCAAAAAAAAATCTTTATCGTAGAATCATGAAATTTGGAAAAGAGAAAGATAAGAGAAGTAAAAAATATTATGGCAACGCCGTCCGCCCGACCAAATGTCGGCCATGTTGGATCAAAATTTGCTATGCCTTGGGAGTTTTTCCAAATGTCGTACTTTTACGAACTCCCAGGGCGTTGGCCCTAAAAAGCTGAAATTTGGTGAAAATAGTGCTGAGGAGTGGGACATCAAAAGTTATTCAAATTACTTTGATACATTTGCTGCCGTTTGCGCAGATATAGTCTGAATTGCGTCAAATTAGAATCAGTTGTTAAACTCTTTGCCCTAAACCTACTTAAAGTGAAATAAATTAATTTGGCGTGACAGCGCCCCCTACAGAGTGAAATAAAATTGCATATGGAGGGTGAAATGTTTAGTTTTGCGAAATTTTACGAAATGAGACACAAAATTCAATTTTGGCATCCAGATCAAAAAAGTAAATGAGAACCATGTCATAATCATTACGGCTTTGCCGTAGATGACAGAAACCTGCCATGTTATTCCAGAGGGGAAATCGCCAGATCTCTGAAATGTGAACATCCTGACATTTTATACTTTTACGAACTCCTCCAAGGGCATTAGCCCAATTAACCTAACATTTAGTGAGACTAATCTTCAGGAGTGGGCCATCAAAAGTTATACAAATTTTCATTTTAAGAGCCACAGACTTTTCCCTTTATATGTAAAGCAAAGGGAAGAAGACGCGACAGTGTCAAGGATTCAGCAGTAGGTGCAATAAAAGGAAAATTGGGGCGCGATAGCGCCGCTGTGGTGAGGGCCGATTATTGCCGCTTGCGGTTATAATTATTTTTATTATTAAATATAATTAATATTAAATACTTACTCTAGCATTAACGGTAATGACCCTTAAAGGTGGAATGGACGCTTTTTTTGGCCCAAATCTGAGTCTTTTTTCCTCGCGGCGTGGACTGCAGATTAGTCTGCCATGTATCAATCATAAAACGCACCTACTGCTCACCTGCAGCCGCGTGCGGCTCCTCCCACGTTTCCGCGTGTCTAAGCGCATTGATCTTTCATAATATAGTTCCCTCAGTGTACGGGACAAAATTAAGACGGAGAAAGACAGTTCGAGCTGACTCAGAAGAAGACTGAAATCTACGGGAGACGAGAGATGCGATGTGATCCGTTGCACTAATAAACAAACGCACGTGTGTGTTGTATCAGTCCGCACGGGGGAGTGCGCCTGCGTTCTCAAATCGCTGAAAAATCTTCAAATTGCACCTTTAAAGTCTAACTAGGCAGTAAAATGGTAAAAAAAAAAAAAAAATACTATTCTTATTCCCATTATACATCTTATTCTTATAATATTTATTAATTACAAGTATACAACAGGTTGCAAAAGGCACCTTTACAATTACTTAAGTGAAGCATATTTTTCATAGAAAATCTCAGGAGAAACTACTGTATGTCGTTTCCTTTCTATGAAATGAAAACGAAACATAACACGGAACTTGTTCGCGCATGCAACGAGAGCACAGCGGAAGAATCTGCGGATAATTGTGCCGCATTGTGTATTATTCGTGTCATCACAGCCAGGGTAATTAAGAGGCAGCATTTACAGCAGGGGTGGGCAAACTATGGCCTTGGCGGGCCTTTCAATCCGGCCCGCCAAACTTTTTTTTTTTCCTTTTTTGCCCTCAGGCATCTGTCTGCACTTGTATCCTTAATAAATATGACGGGAAATTAATTAAATAATATATTCAATAGCCTATATTTGACAGAAAAGTGATATTTTATTTGATATGTAATTTTTGGGATTTTTTTTTCTTCACACCAATGATCGTGGGCCGGCCCTCCGCTACTTGCCTGGATTAGAATATGGCCCTCGGAGGAAAATAATTGCCCACCCCTGATTTACAGCAAGTGGATTATAAAAAAGAAAGTCCCCTCTTATCGTTCCTGTACATCTGTACAACTGTACAAAACGCCTTTAAAAAACAGCGCCACTGGTAGTATTGCCATGAGACGTTACTTCCGTTTTACAATTATGTTGTATTAGTAAATCCACGCTGTTTAATTTGGCTTCGAGTTTGACGGAGAAAGGAATCGTAGTTTGCTCTACTGCGCAGTGCGGAACCAGAGAATGGTTCTGAAGGAGGGGTCCTTTCCAGCTATAGCCGCTCAAGTAGTGCCAGATCAAAAATCGGCATTGATGACTCCATTACAGCCGATGGCCGATATTGTTCATATCTCAGCCTGATATATCGGCTGATCTCTAGCATTGGTTTTATCTTTGCAATCATGTTCAGTGTAAACTCTGAAGCTTATTCACACTCTAATGAAAGCATTATTCTGCTTAAAATGTCTACTTCCCCTCGGACCTCTCGGTTCTGCCCTCCTCGGCATGCAGACTCCAGCTCTAACATAACTCTCCAGTAACGCAGGACTCAGATGAAGGATTTTCTCTTGTATAGCAGTGCTGCTAAACAATCGGTTAATTTTTTCATATTTGTATAGCAATTTGATAATTGCATAGCAAAACACGAAAGTGACCAACAACCAATATTTTCCATTGATGTAACAAGATAATTTATTTCAAAAGCATTTGTAAACATTTCTTTTTTTTTTTTTTTAAGATTTTTTTTTTTCTTTTTCTTTTTATAAATAAAACAGAAAACTTGCAAATTAGTTGTTGAACAAATTAATAAACACCAAGTCAGATGGCCTTACAAGCTTCAAAATAACGGGTTGGACACGGTCAATGGTCAATGACATAAATAGGTGAATTGTTAAAACACTATACTGTAGTGATTTTGCCAGCACAGGTCAAACTGAAGATCGGCAGCTGTTGCATGGGTGGAGCAGAAGGTGGGACTTTTGGACAAAGACAAACATGATCCAACATTTAATACATTCAAAAGAAAATGTCAATATATTACATTAAAATAACATGCTACTACCCCTGCTTGGATAGAGAAATGTAATTGTGAGACAATAAACAAGCCGAGGTCTAAATATTTGAATCATGCTGAGAACTATTGCAACTGGAAGGTGCTGAGCTGCTAAAAAAACAACAGCTCATATTTACTTGGTTCAGGGGATTATAGGAGGTAGACAGATAATTCATTCAAACAAACAGGTAAAAGGAGTGGAGGCAGAATATGAAGTATATGAAGCTTTCAGGGAAGTTACTTCCCATAATCACAACATCTGAACTCAGCTCAAACAGTTTAATGCATCTCTGTCGTTTAAAGATGACTTAACGCTTTAAGTTACAAACGCCAGTGTGAGTTACCCAACATGACATGACTCATGTACTGTCCCCGGGTCCCAGACTCAAGTGCTAAACCGTAGGTAGCATGTGGAGCTGGGATTGGACTGGAAGACAGACAGACAGCATGGCTCCGAGGGGCTTAAACACACGGCTCATGTCAAGACACACTCAACATGTCTTCCACAACAACAATAACAAGAGCATGTCCGCCAGGAGAAAAGAAAACGAGAGATCACCATGACCACATATATCCTACACTGGTGCTGGGAACTCAACTGCCAAAGTTTAACATCCACATCTACAGGGCAGACATGTCCCACTTTCTTTTACCTCAAATAGAAGCCACACTGCGGAACTCCGCGTCCCTCCACGGTCCCTCCTGTCCCGCTCTTGTCCGCGGAAAGGGCTTTATTTAGTCAGCTGCGTGCGGTTAAGCTGCGCCACTAGACAGCTCCAGAAAGGCTAGGGTAAAGTGAGCCAATAAAGTAGGTTAGCTGCGATTGACTGATAAGCTCTGTAAACTCCTCTGGCTCGGTTCAACGGGCTTTGCGGCGCCGCGATTGTTACACGCGGACCATGAGTTTGTGCCGGGCGTTTGTTAGCGCCCTAATCCAGAGTCGAGCTTGTTTTGGGCATGTTTCTGTATTGTTAGCTTTGTTAGCTTACCTCGGTCGAAACTGCGGGAGCTGCACGCTCTTCTTCGGCCGCGACTCCAAAGCGGTGTGTCTGACGCGAGGTGCACGAGCTTTTCTTCTTCTTCGTTTGTATTTCCGGCAGACTGCGCACCACACGGCGCATTGCTGCCTTTCACTGGTGATAGTCCGTTATGACATTTTACTAGAGTACTGTGCAGTCCACTATCAATGCTCTGTACTGCTCCTGCTGATGCAAAGAGGGGAAAAACCAAGTCTTCATCGACACAGATTTAAACCCCAAATCAAAAATGTGGGAAAAAAGTGATCTCCTCCGGACTGTTACACTCCATTAAAACATGTTTTCTAATCAAGAGGTTGCAGTCTTGTTATCAGGACTGTCTAAGGGACCTACATTGTATTGTCGCTGCATCAAGTATTATTTCTATTCATTCCGCCCTTCCCTGAAGTCCACAAGCACAATTTATGACCATAACAAGGCCAAAAAATATTTTTTATCCACAGAGATGGAGTCTTTGCACTCTTTTGGTCATCTGACAGATCCACTGACATTTTTACAACATTCCTTAACTTTCATCACAGCTTCAGGTGTGACAATTTGTATATTCAGACCTCACTTTACACACTTATCCCTCAAGTTTTCACCTCGGGCAGCTCATGGTTCCCACACGATGATTCCCTTGGCAATACAAACATTTGATATCACTTTCCACTTCCGCACACTTCATGAGTAGTGCTCTTTCAAAGGCCTGAACTGGATAGCTTACACAATCCAGGTACATTTTCGCCAATAATGACTCAAACATTCTCATCCAATACACCACATTTTACCTTTCATTCTCATTTTTCCATCCATATAAAAACACCTCACACTAGCAGTTCCATAGATCTCGATCTTCAGGGTGACATTGCTTTGATTTTTATTTGTGCTTCGAGGAGGGTGAATCTACAGAACCGGAGGGTGTAGATTTAAGCCCTGCAGAAAGAAGTCCCACTGTACACTAGTGTGCGTAATGCTGCCCTCCTGCCTCTTTGGAGATGAGGGAAAACATTCTCTTGAAAGTACTGATCCAAGAAACGGTTTATTGCATTTTGTTGTCCTTAAAAAAGCAATCATGAATTTATAATGAACACAATCTGCATTAGTGTAAAGTACAGTATAAAACCCTTCACAGTGCAAATAAAACTTGCATCTATCGCCTCACAAAATCTTTGGATTGATCAGATCAGACTGTCACCCTCCAAGGCAACTGCTGTTTTGATTTTGGGCATTGCAACAATAAATTGAATTGGAAATTATGAACAATAAACAAGATATATCAAATCAAAAAAGGCATCAATACAGAAAAACTATTTGAATTTAGTAAATTTACAGTTGAATTTACAGATATTGTGCAGAAAGTGAAGAGTGAGTGGTTGATTAAATTATAACAAAAGTGTTAAGAGTTCATCCCAATTTAGATCATTAAAAAAACATTTTAAATGTAGTAAATACCACCTAAATCAGAGAATATTTTGTAGGGAAGATTAAACCAAAAGCTTTCCAAATTAACAATGAAATGTTATAGCCATCCTAATTTAAGAGCACCATTCGTAGAGCAAAAATCGAGTAGTAAACAAGGACAAATATGCCTGTGAGTGGTATCAAAAATTAGAACTCAATCATTTTAAGTGAAGATCCAGTGAAAAAATATTGTAACACGGCTCTGTAGCGCCACCTCAAATATCGATTAACATGGGGAGCATGACGTCAAAAAGTGGCAGCAAATATATGATGCTCACTCAAAAAAATCATGTTCATGTTAGGACATGTAAAAAAATGTAATATGACCCCGCCCTAAATAATACAGGAAGTCGGCCATATTGGATCAAATATGGCACTGACAAAAGTGCACCTCATTGTACTTTTGGTATCGCCTCCCACAGTTTTCATTGAAAACACTTCAAATTGGCGGTATGGTGAAGCACTGAGTAGACGCACCTCTCACCGCTGCAGCAAAACATTGTTTTAAATCACCTAATCCCAAAGAACAAGGACGAGAGATGAGTGAACAAGGACCAGGGCCACGGGACCAAAACAAACAGAGCTGACTCCCCAAGGCTCCATTGGAAAACAGCCCGCATCACAAGCTAACGAGGCTAACGACGCTAACGACGCTAACATGGCTAACATGGCTAACAAACCTCTCCGCCGACACATGGAGCCCCGCTGGTCCGGATAGAGACTCTCGTGACTTCTTTGCGTCAGAAAGGGGACAGATTGGCTGTGGCTCAAGATGTCTGAAGTGCAGCATGCCATGGAGTTTCTGAGAGCCGTGTTGTTAGCTACCATAGCTCCGGCAGTGTCAGAGGCTGTGACCGTTAACTTAAAAGTTGAAGGAATACCCGGAGCACACTTTGAGGAAGCTGAACAGCGTGTTTCAGACAATACGAATGATCTGCAGACAGGCCGAGGTGGAGGCGCTGAGAACAAGAACATGAAAACTAAGATCCTGGGTTTGGAGTCCAGATCCCGTCGTCCTTACTTGAGGCTTGTGGGCATAGAGGAAGATGAAGGAAATGACACAGAGGCTTTCTTGGAGAAGATCATCCCTCAGCTCCTTGTTAACTCATGAGGTCCCCCCCACCATCACAATTGAAAGAGGGCATCGCCTGGGCAAACCAAGACCAGCAGCTGATGAACCACGAGGCCTGAAAATGAGCTTTTTAACGATCATATGAATGAATACGTCTTGAAGGCTGCAAGAGTTAAAAGGAGACCTCCAGTACAAAGGCAAGCGTGTCTTTGCTCCAGATATTCCATATGTGGTTCGCCAACAACGGCAAAAGTTCCACCACATTTGTGAGGAGCTCTGGAAGAGAAAACTGAAACATGGATTCTATTTTCCCCGCGACTCTTCTGTGAATGGCACTGAACACAACCAAATGAAGAAAAATTTTAACAAAAATGAAAAAAATAATATTAGACATTGTATATTTACAAGAGACACACTTGAATGACACTGAACATCAAAAACTATCGAAATTCTATTTATGTCAAGAAATTAGACATAAACCAATGCTATTCCTTAACACACAGAGAACACAATTCAACTTAGAATATGAAACGATACAGAAACGTCAGACTTTTTGTGTAGCATGCATGGGAGAAACCGCCGGGCCGGGCCACCAAGGCTGTTGTAAGTAGCCTGGCGACCCTCCTTGGTCTCATGACGTTTTTTCTCTTGCAGGTTGGTTATATTACAAATTATGGAATAGGCGAGTCACATTCTCATTGGTCAGTTTCACATCAAGGCACTTGTCTTTTACAACAGTTGGTATTTTCCTTAGAGATAAGAGAGGGTAATGTTTACCTAAACTCCCCTGGGGTGTTACACCCCTCCCTAGGATAAACATTCCTCTGCACCATCTTTACGACACTTTCACAAATGCAGTTTGTCACACATGCCATTTTTCTCTTAGACTAATGATGCAGATAATATACAAATAGTCATATCACTATTATGCAGATAAAATACATCACAGAAATAGAATCATATATTTACATTTTTATCACAATTAAACATCCTATTATTCATCATAGAGTCAAAGAAAGAGGGCAGTTGCTATATTGATTTCAAACCAAATAGTTTCTTAACAGAGTTTTGAACTTAAAGAGAGCAGATATGTGCTTGTTTAAGGAATATTAATGGATGTTTTCACTCTTTTAAGTGTATATCCTCCAACAGGGGGTGATATTACTTTCTATGCTGATGTCATGGACCTGATTGTAAACCACTCAGCGATTGGAATCTTCGAATTCAGCTACTTTAGACGTGTCAAGCCTGAGAGGCTCAGGAGGAACAATAAATAAGAAGTTCCGTATCTTGTTGAAGACTCTAGGATTGATTGACATTTGGAGGGAAATGAACCCTAGAGCAGAGTATACTCATTTATCTTATCCACATACACTCTATTCCAGAATAGGCTACTTTTTTGTTCTCAATAAAGGCAGATCTCAAATCACTGAAGCAGTTATAGGCACAATAGACCTACATTTCTGTAGATTTGGAGGAAAGACGAAAGAACACACTCTGGAGGTTCAGTGCCAGCCTGCTTAATGACCCTTTTTTTAAGGAAAAAATGTCCAACAACATGTTCACACCGCTGTGTCCAAATTCGTGCCCGGGGGCCTGTCTGAGACCTGCAGATACTTCAGAGGTAAGCAGAGTTTGCTCGTTATTTGCTCAAAGAGCTACGTCTTGAGGATTTTTAAAAATTGTTGCTGGGTTTGTTTTGGGGCTTCTTCCGGGTCGTGCGTGGTCACATCATTGGAGCGTCATCTCTGATTGGTTGCTGCGCTATGTCTGCCTCAAAAAAGTTCAGCTTTGTTTAACTTTTCTGCGTCGGCCGCTCTGGAGGCTTTGGCCACTCTGGACGACCTGGATGCGCGTCCAGAGTGTCCGACGCTCAAACTTCCGCGACGCACCGCGTCTGATGCTTAAAACGCAGGATTCTCAAAGCAAAAATGCTGGACCCCCCACATAAACTTGAAAGTAAACTGGACGTTTTGACAGGCCAGTATGAATGCAGCTTCAGATTGATCTAGAGGAAAATTATACTGGTGAAATTTCGCCACTCGTCCTTGAGAGGAAAAAATATAGCCATAGCCTCGGAAAAAACAAAAGGGAGAAAAAGCTTTTTAAAAATGTCATTGTTGGAGGATAGCCATTCCAAAAAGGATGTCCTAAAATGCCACAAGAAATTAAAAAGATAAGACGAGAAATTAATGATATGACTTCACAAGAAATAGCTAAGAAAATGCTCTTTACACAAGATATTATGAGAGTGGATCCAAATTTTCAAAATTATCTTGGAACCTTAAGCTGAAAGAATCATTTTTAAAATACGGGACAGGCAAAATGATTATCTTAACTAAACAAGACCAAATTCAATCAACATTTGAATCTTTCGATAAAAAAACTTTTGTTGCAGACGATAAAGAAGATGACAAACTCCTTTCTAGATACTCTGTCTGCCTGTTCTGTCAGAAGAACAAAATAAACAATTAGGAGCTGAAATAACAGTTTTGGAAATACAAGGTGCGATTAAAGAACAATTAATCTCTGGGGAGCAATGGGTTCACCTCAGAGTGGTATAAAGCTCTAAAGACACACCTCAGACTGGTATAAAGCTTTAAAATGACACTTACTCCTTTTCTTTCGGCAACTTTGAACTGGGCACTTAAGAAGCCTCAGAACCTCCTAGAAGAAGCCATCATGTCACTTAGACCAAAAGAAGGGAAGGAGCGACTGGACTGTGCCTCATTTCTATCATGAATGTGGACTATTGTATACATACCTCAATCATTTCCAAAAGAATAGAACAAATACTCCCAAACTAAATCCACAATGATCAAACAACACAAGACAACATAAGATGATCCTTACAAATAATCATATACAAAAATAACAATAAAGCAGTAATAATTAGTTTAGATGATGAAAAAGCTTTTGATTCTGTAGCTGGCCATTGTCACGAACGGCAGAACGAAGCCAATTTACAGGGCTGGAAACAGGCGATGAAGAAAAAGTCTTTCATGATAAGGAACAGAAAACTACAAAACTCTTGGTCAAGAGTAATGAAAACAAAAAATCTTTCCAGCGGTGGGCAGCGCCAGCAACCGTGGTGTCGGGGGCAGACGAGAGGCGTAGTCAGGTCCGTTCCAGGTTCAGTACACAGGTAGACAGCGTTAACAGGGGATCAGGCAGAAGGCGAAACTCAAGGCGGTCCAGGGTCGGTAACGGCAAACAGGAACAACGACGGTCAGGCAGGAATCAGAGTCAAAAGGTCAAAAACAGAGGATCAGGAAAACCCGCTTGAATGCTGGGCTAAGGGCAATAACAGACAATCTCGCTAAGAGCAAAGAAACACACACACACACTTATATACTACACCCAGTGATTACCAATCAGATACAGCTGTGAACCCAATCACAGGTGTGAGGAGCCTGAGAGACAAAGGGGCGGTAACCAGGGAGGAGAACAAGAAGGGAGGGGGGAAAACGAAGGGGAGCAGAGACAGAAACACCGTGAGTAAAACAAGACAAACTATACATCACCAGACAGACAGTGACCATGACAGCCATATTTAAAGTGCTAAACAAATTTTATATTGATTATTTAATTACAGAAAATATTGCGGCTCTTTACAATGGTATAACATCAATAATTAAAATCAATGGTCATCTGACAGATCCACTGACTCTGGAAAGGGGGGTGAGGCAGGGCTGTGCCTGGTCTCTCCTGTTTGCTTTGTATTTGGAACCATTGGCCCATTTTATTGGACAATTAAAAACAATTTACTGTGTTGATGGGACGGAACACAAAATTGCCTGCTGCAGATGATGTTTTACTGTATTTGACCAAACCAGAAATTTCCATACCCAATGTGAATTTTCTTCAAGAAGTTGGTCCAATGTGTAAATGCAAATGAAATGTACAAAAGAAAACTTTAATTCTCTCTTACTGGCAACCCCCTCTGACCTTAAAATGGATTTACCCATTTAAATGGCAAACGTAATCTCTTAGATATTTAGGTGTGTTACTTCATAGAGATATATCAACTATTCTGGAGGAAAACTATAACAGTCTTTTTACTTCCATAAAAAAAGATCTTGAAAAATGAAACCTTATCCCCTACTTAAGTCAAAGGATTGAAACTATAAAAATGAATGTACCAGACTCTTACGAAATATGAAGATAAGTTTGTTATCTTAAGTTCGGGAGCAGGACCATGCCCCTTCCTGCGGCTACTGTTGTGGAAAAATATAATCTGGCCCTTTGCTTTTTAACTTTAAATCCTATTTTCAATTGAATTTAGTTCTAACACAGTCAACAGCCTGAAACGACTCCTCTTGGCCTGGAAATTTACATGTCCGGACCTCCTGGAGTGACTAGGAAGTCCCACGTTCTGTTTTACACTAGGACAAAGTGTAGACAAGACATGTGAATTGAATTAATGCAAATGTCATGCACTGTTTCTTTGATGTCCCATTTGCTCCTTGATTCCTTTGTACCTGAGAGACCAGTGACCGGGAACTTCTGTGTGTGTGTGGTCATGTGACCATCTGTGATTTAAGGAAGGGGACAGAGGTGGGATGGGGGGACTTGGGAGACACACAGTTTGGGAAGCAGGCAAGAGACAGACGCGTGGACTCGGCCTTCCATGAGAATGGCCGAGTCCACACGAGTTTCTTTCTGATTCAGCCACAAGATTAAACTGTTTACTTTTGAAACGAGACAACTTGCTTCTTTGTCTTATCGAGAGATTTTTGCCACCACACTACACCATTTAATCATTCAGATCACATACACCTGTTTTCATGACGTCGTGCACACACTCCACGGCGGCGGAAGCTCTCGCTCGAATACACACTCGTTCCTTACCTTTCAATGGATCAGCTCGACCTCATTCCTTCCGATGCATCGGCCCGACCCAGGCCTCACCTCGCCCAGCACAGGGGAGCCACACCGGGCCATCCTCCACTGGAATCCCGCTGCTTCAGCTGTTCTCACAGGCACAGCTCTCGCTTATTGTCAGATATCTCCTTTTCTTTCTTTTTTTTACTTTTTTTGCTTTCTCCCGCTTCGTCTCACGTGGCGTGAGCCAGTCCGGTAGCTCACTCTCCGGGCTCCATCCACGCTCCAAGGCCAGGCTCCTGTCAGCAGACCGGCGTCCCACCTCGGATCACTTTTGCTAGTCCTGGATTGAGATCCCCCCGCACTCCGGAGCAAGGCCGCGGGGAGAATTTGATTTACAATACAAGAGCTACACTGTCAGTATACATCTATTTTCTTTCCTTTTTATTCCAGATCACAAAGAAACTTGCAGGAGCAGCCAAGGATACAGCAGCCTGGATTACGTTTGTGGGCAATGAGCATGGCCAAATCCTGATCAGTGTCCTTACTGCTCAAGAGGGAGCTGGACTAGACATGATGGTGGCAGGTTTGATCAGGCGTTACAGGCAGGCTGGTGTGGATCCACCGCTTGTACTTTATGTTGACTGTGGGTGCTGCATTGAGGCAGGGAAGACCAAGCTGTGTGGATATTGATCAAATTATTGTCAAGTCTGTGTCCTATTTATCATGAGTCAAGACGATCTTGCTGCATATGGGTCACAATGAACTATTCTGTGTATTTTAACTATTCTGTGTATTTTCTAATCATCTGTGGACTAGTCTAAACAATCTTAAAGCGGACGTCAAAGCGAAGGTCAGGCCATGTTTATCAGACCCAAGCAACAGCGATATAAAAACACAGCTAAATCTTGTGAAGAGTCGAATCTCAGCTGCAAGACGAACAACACGCTACTGTTTTGCCTGTTTTTCCATGTCTTCATCAAATAAAGAACTTGAGAACGATCTTCGCCTCTCGCAGTCTGTATAGACTAAACTTCGACAGAATTGGTGGAGGATGCGGGTCTCTCATCGTGCTTGGAAAGGAAACATCTGAATTTTGCTCTAAACGATTCTCTTCTGGATGTTGGCTGACGACGCAGAGCGTCCAGTAACGGTTCAGCTGGGAATTATGGGAGAACAAGGACCGAGCTGAAAGAGAGACAAGAGGAGACGAAAGAGAGACAAGAGGAGTGGATTGCCAGTTTATTTTTGACTCACAATTGTGACTGGGACATTCAACAAAAGTAAGGCAGAAACCTCTTGTATTTATTACAAAAATCTGCACATTGAAAATGCTAAATTTGCCAAAACTAGACCTAAATTTTGTGAAGTATGAATTTAGTGAATGTTAGCTCATTAGTTTAGACAATCAGTTGGACTGATTTAAAGAGGAGTTGGACTCCAAAACACGTTGGACGTGTAAAAGTACGTACAATCAGTTGGACTGATTTAAAAGGGAGTTGGACTCCGGAAAAAATAAATAAAAATAAAAATAAAACGTGGGACGTGTAGGTAACTAAAGGGAACTAAGAAAGCTATTACTTGGCTTAAAGCATTCTACTGACAAGATTAACTACCCTCTGTGGCTAGGTGGAATTTTTATTTATTTAGTTAATTTTATTTTTTCAAGTTTGCATTCTATTTACATTTTAAATTTTAATTTTTTTTTAAATTTAATTAATTTTTTGTTCGATTTTTTATTTTAATTTTAAATCTTTAATTTTAAATTTTAATTTCAATATCATTTTTTCCCTAAACATATTTCATTTCATTATTATTCTTATAATTATTGTTCAAATTATAATAATAATAGTTATTATTATTAGTTGTATTGTTTTGTTTCTTTTTGAAATACCACTGACTGCCACACTTTTTTATTATCAAATAATAATAATAATCAAACATTTTAAATTAAGATACAGATAAATTAAATAAAATGAACCTTATTCCAGTCAAAATGAATACATTTTTGAAGGATCTTGAAAACACAATCCGTGCAAATGAACAAAACCCAAAGGAAGCAAAAAAGCAAACTACACGAATGAAGAACCTCTTCCAAAAATATGCTGAGAAAAAATTGATTAATCACAGTGATGAAGCTGTGGCTCCTCCCACAGAACAACAATGGAATTGTATTCATGAATATCATCAATCTAAGGTCCTGCATTACAAAACACATCAAATTTGGACAGTGAAAGGAAAAACTGTTGACAAAAAGAAACTGAAAGAACATGAAGAAAAATTATCATTTTCAGTGAAACTACATAAAATGGCAAAAGACATTTTAATCAGAAGAGAGAGACTATTTTTGGCCAATATTCAGGTGAAACCAGAAGAGCATCAAACAATCAGAAAAAACAAAATTAAACAAAAAAACAGAGCCAATAAGCGCATCCCTTTTGGCGTGAAAAACAAAGATGAAGACTCTAGAACAGAGGAAGAGAGCAAGCAGGCTGGGGTACAAGGTCGACGTCACAGCTATAGCGCCCCCCCACCTCTGGCCAAAGGAGAACTGCAGTGCCCCTCCTCTGGAAACGAACATCATAGCGCATATGCACAACTAGCAAAAGAACTGAAGAAAATTATGACAGAAACGGAACAAGAAAAAACAGCCCCCCACACTTCTACTCCAGCGGTTCCTCCCCTGCAGTACTCATCCATGGATTTATCTATGATAAAAGGTACAACCAGAACCATACCACTGCTGCCAACGAAACATGCTGTAGTCTCGGGTACTCTAACTATGGTCCCGTCAGAACCCACTCAAGAACAAAGACAGATGCAGGATTTGAAGGAACAGGTGTTAGCTCTGACAACATTGGTTTCCAGCCAAAATCACATCTCCAAATTCATGCTCGAGCAAACAGTGGCTCAAAAAGAACAACTTGCCACCAATGCATGGTCACCACCTGGATTGGTTTCGGACACAGATGAAGAAAGAAGATTACAACGACTACTGGAAGAAAAGGAACGGGAAGTGGCGGCTGATCTACGCAGGAAACAAAAAGGAAAAAAACTTGGACAAAAGGGGGAAACAGTCCTAGGAACTGGGCTAATAGAAGCTGAAAGTAAGAAGCAAGTACAGCAGAAACTCCACATTCAAAGAGGAGTGGAACAACAGAAGAAAACTGGTTCAGACCCATTTGTGTCAACACCACATCAATATGTGGTGGGAGCATTCACAGGAATGGTGGATGAGCATGGATACGACAACGCTATCTTGAGTGGAGAACTTCACCCGCTCCCCGTCCACAAGGGTCCCAAGGAGGAAGAGGATGAATTTTCTAGCAATGAAGAGGCTCCTCCTCTTATTGCACCTCTCCGAATGACTGCAAGTAACCAAGAAGTGTACCAACCATTCGCATTGAAAGATCTAGAAGGACTGATGTTAAAACTGCCCGAACTGACACAAGGTGCACCGGCCTTCCTCAGAGCATTGACCATGAATACAGCGGGCGAAACACTTTGCTGGGGAGATGTGTCTGCAATTCTTATAAGAGCAACAGATGAGAATACGGCGGCCAGGATCCGTTCTGAAGTATCCAAACAGATTCATGCTCCAGTTAGAGCATCCACATCATTTGCCACCTTAAAGCCTCAGTTAACTCAGGTACTTAAAGGAATGTATCCCACCTGCCTTCCTGACGCACTGTTGGCTCTGGAAATGAAAAAATGATGAAGACTACTTTACATATAAGCAAAGAGCTAAAGCACAGTTCCATGATGCAACTGGAGAGCCCATACAACCTGGTACTGGCAACACTCTCATGTTCTTTTCTACTCTGGTGAAAGGACTACCTAAATGTGTCCAGGATCAGTTGGCTGATGTTGTTGGTCTTTCCTCAAAGACAGAAAAAGAGTTTGATGCCAACTGCCAACATCACGTTGCTAAGTACCTGAAGGGAAAAAAAGGACGGAATGAGGATATGGAAAAAATGAAAATGGCAAAGATCAAATTACAACTCAAGAAGCTTCAAGAAGAGGTGAATGATAAAAAGAAGGAAAATAAGTCTGCCAAGGTAATGACTGCGGCAACAGAAGATAATCCAGTGTCAGACAGTGCCCAACAGATTGCTATGGCGGTTAAAATGGTCATGGGACAAGTACAACCCATTATGGCACAACCACAGGCAGTCCCATCCGCCACAGGACCAAAGAACAACACATCTGCTTCAGAAATCATCTACAATCAAGGACGTGAACGTAACACATTCTCTCGTGGAAGAGGCCGTGGGGTAAGAGCAGGAAGAGGACAAAACAGGTTCAGCGTGACTCCTGATCAGTGCTTAAACTGCTTCGGAACTGGATATTGGGTTCGAGACTGCCCCATAGGGCAAACACAAAGAGGTCAACACCAAATGGCCCCAAACCAACCTGGCCAAATGATGAATATGAGCCCACCCATGTCCAGCCAGAATCATCTACCACCACCCTTGCCCCTTGTGGTCTCCCTGGTTATACCACATCTTTGGGCCTTGGGGTGGCACTGTTTCTGTTTTTCACCATTATTGTTCAAATCAAATCAAATCAAATCAATTTATTTTTGTAAGGCCCAAAATCACAACAACAGTTGTTGTTATTGCCTGTGTATTGATTATGATTGGATGCTATGCTGTCTTAGATCACTTATAGAACGCTTGATTGCATCTGCTCTTACTAGACAACCCGCTTATCTTTTGACCCTGATTACACACGCTATTACTCTGCCAAACACAAATCTAACTCTGATAGTGACAAGACTCCTAGACTTTTTCCAGAATCTGATTACTACATCCCACCATGTGTTTACACTAACTGGGGATGCTCCTTGTCTCACACCGTTTTATGTCCATGATGGGTTATGTTTAATAAATGTTTTCTTTTATTGAGTTGCGATATTATACAATGATTTAATATGATTTTTAAACAGTTAGTATGTTTTTGGGGGGTTTACGTTCTATTATTTTGTGAGGTTGCGTCTGGCGCCTCTTGAGTGTGATCACATGTGGATGTGATCAAAAGGGGGAATTGTGGATATTGATCAAATTATTATCAAGTCTGTGTCCTATTTATCATGAGTCAAGACGATCTTGCTGCATATGGGTCACAATGAACTATTCTGTGTATTTTAACTATTCTGTGTATTTTCTAATCATCTGTGGACTAGTCTAAACAATCTTAAAGCGGACGTCAAAGCGAAGGTCAGGCCATGTTTATCAGACCCAAGCAACAGCGATATAAAAACACCTAAATCTTGTGAAGAGTCGAATCTCAGCTGCAAGACGAACAACACGCTACTGTTTTGCCTGTTTTTCCATGTTTTCATCAAATAAAGAACTTGAGAACGATCTTCGCCTCTCGCAGTCTGTATAGACTAAACTTCGACAGCTGCAAGCCACAATCAGCGGGTGGCCAAATACAGCCATCCGTCTCGACATCTGGCACTTCATGCGTTGGCTGGCCCAGGCATGCTCAACAAATGCACATCAGCTGTACCCAAACTTTATGTCACGTCTATCGTCGTGCATATTTGAGTGGGATGCAGCTGATTTCGCTTTTTTGATGCATGACAAGGCAGCAGCTTCTACTTGCAGGCCATCCCTACAAGAGTGATGCAGAGATCAAGAACCTCTTGTCAGTGGATGAGTTGGCCTCTCACAGCAAGAGGAGGACCAGAGGAGAGAGCTGCACAATTGAGCTGCTGGAGAAGCTGCTGCAGGTGCTGATGGGACCAAAAGGAAGAGACTCCAATGGAGTTCCCCTGTTCGACTAGGAACGTATAGAACACATCACACCAGCGCAAGCATGTTAAATGCATCCAGGATCCTGCAGGTGTTGCCCTGTATATAGAAACAGGGGAGGAAACAAAGGGAGGTTACCTGGTATTTCCAGGCGGTCTCCCATCCGAGTACTAACCAGGACACTGTTCTATCTGAATTGTTAGAAATTTAAAAAAAAAAACCTTACTTCCGTACACACACACACACACACACACATTTGGAGAATACTGTACATGTCATTGTCAACTCACCCAGCTTCTAATGTCATCCTTCTAATGTCACGCCAATAGTAGTGGTCAATATATTCTCCCAGCCACAGTGGCCCCCAATGGGACTGGAGTGAAACTCTTGGAATAACTTGCTGGCTTTCTCTGCAGTACAGAAAAAATTACGTTTGCCAGCTTTCTGATGACATCCCTGAGCACCTGATTCTCAGGTCCTGAAGGAAGCCTCTCATGGATGAGGAAGTCCAGCAACTGGCTGACTATTTGTGGGTCCATTCAAATGTATTTACTCTTCCTGACCCTACAACTGTCCTGTTCAACTAAGATCTGACAACAATTTAACTGAAACCTTTCTATTGTTAAACTCAAACACTAACTTAAACTATTCCTTACACAACACCTGACTAAATTACCAACTGAAACTATTCTTTGTAAAAACTAAACTGAAATGTAAAAAAACACTGTCTCAAAACTGACTGTCCTATATGAATGTAACTCAAAACTGGCTCAAAATTGCCATCTTAATATATATATCAGGGCGGGGCGCCGCACATCAGATTCTGTAGCAGGTGTATAGGAAAAAGGCGTACGTGGCGCTAAATGTACTAGGGAAAAAAGTCCTGCACACCGTCTTACGTCAACGTTTCGGCAACTGGGCCTTGGTCATGCAAAAAGGTTGCCTCTTTGTACCTTTTGTACCTTTGTACCTCTCAATATATGTAAAACTAACTCAAAAGTAGTGTCTTATCACTATGTCTAACTCAAACTCAAAACTCTCTCAAAACAGACTTTATACTTTAAGAATATAACACAAAACTGCCTCACAACTATCTAACTTCAACCTAAAAACTATCTATGCCTTAATAACTGAAACCTTCAATCTAATGCCTACTTATTCTGTCTCAACTTATCTTAAACTGACTAACTTCATTGACCACTTACCCTCAAGAGACCCTTAAGTTTTGAGGGTCTTTTATGCCCAAAAGACTAATCGTGTAAATGACAACACTAAATACAACCCCCCTCACTGATGCCCCTCTAGAAATACAACCAGCCTCACTGATGCCCCTCGAGAAATACAACCCCCCTCACTGATGCCCCTTGAGAAATACAACCCCCCTCACTGATGCCCCTTGAGAAATACAACCCCCCCACTGATGCCCCTTGAGTAATGCAACTCCCCTCACTGATGCCCCTTGAGAAATGCAACCCCCCTCACTGATGCCCCTTGGGTAATGCAACCCCCCTCACTGATGCCCCTTGAGTAATGCAACCCCCCTCACTGATGCCCCTTGAGTAATACAACCCCCCTCACTGATGCCCCTCTAGAAATACAACCCCCCTCACTGATGCCCCTTGAGTAATACAACCCCCCTCACTGATGCCCCTTGAGTAATGCAACCCCCCTCACTGATGCCCCTTGAGAAATACAACCCCCCTCACTGATGCCCCTTGAGTAATACAACCCCCCTCACTGATGCCCCTTGAGTAATACAACCCCCCTCACTGATGCCCCTTGAGTAATACAACCCCCCTCACTGATGCCCCTTGAGTAATGCAACCCTCCTCACAGATGCCCCTTGAGTAATACAACCCCCCTCACTGATGCCCCTTGAGTAATGCAACCCCCCTCACTGATGCCCCTTGAGTAATGCAACCCCCCTCACTGATGCCCCTTGAGTAATACAACCCCCCTCACTGATGCCCCTTGAGTAATACAACCCCCCTCACTGATGCCCCTTGAGTAATACAACCCCCCTCACTGATGCCCCTTGAGTAATACAACCCCCCTCACTGATGCCCCTTGAGTAATGCAACCCTCCTCACTGATGCCCCTTGAGTAATACAACCCCCCTCACTGATGCCCCTTGAGTAATACAACCCCCCTCACTGATGCCCCTTGAGTAATGCAACCCTCCTCACTGATGCCCCTTGAGTAATACAACCCCCCTCACTGATGCCCCTTGAGTAATGCAACCCCCCTCACTGATGCCCCTTGAGTAATGCAACCCCCCTCACTGATGCCCCTTGAGTAATGCAACCCCCCTCACTGATGCCCCTTGAGTAATACAATCCCCCTCACTGATGCCCCTTGAGTAATGCAACCCTCCTCACTGATGCCCCTTGAGTAATACAACCCCCCTCACTGATGCCCCTTGAGTAATACAACCCCCTCACTGATGCCCCTTGAGTAATGCAACCCTCCTCACTGATGCCCCTTGAGTAATACAACCCCCCTCACTGATGACCCTTGAGTAATGCAACCCCCCTCACTGATGCCCCTTGAGTAATGCAACCCCCCTCACTGATGCCCCTTGAGTAATGAAACCCCCCTCACTGATGCCCCTTGAGTAATGCAACCCCCCTCACTGATGCCCCTTGAGTAATGCAACACCCCTCACTGATGCCCCTTGAGTAATGCAACCCCCTCACTGATGCCCCTTGAGTAATGCAACCCCCCTCACTGATGCCCCTTGAGTAATGCAACCCCCCTCACTGATGCCCCTTGAGTAATACAACCCCCCTCACTGATGCCCCATGAGTAATGCAACCCTCCTCACTGATGCCCCTTGAGTAATACAACCCCCCTCACTGATGCCCCTTGAGTAATGCAACCCCCCTCACTGATGCCCCTTGAGTAATGCAACCCCCCTCACTGATGCCCCTTGAGTAATGCAACCCCTCTCACTGATGCCCCTTGAGTAATGCAACCCCCCTCACTGATGCCCCTTGAGTAATACAACCCCCCTCACTGATGCCCCTTGAGTAATGCAACCCTCCTCACTGATGCCCCTTGAGTAATACAACCCCCCTCACTGATGCCCCTTGAGTAATACAACCCCCCTCACTGATGCCCCTTGAGTAATGCAACCCCCCTCACTGATGCCCCTTGAGTAATGCAACCCCCCTCACTGATGCCCCTTGAGTAATGCAACCCCCCTCACTGATGCCCCTTGAGTAATGCAACCCCCCTCACTGATGCCCCTTGAGTAATACAACCCCCCTCACTGATGCCCCTTGAGTAATGCAACCCTCCTCACTGATGCCCCTTGAGTAATGCAACCCCCCTCACTGATGCCCCTTGAGTAATGCAACCCCCCTCACTGATGCCCCTTGAGTAATGCAACCCTCCTCACTGATGCCCCTTGAGTAATGCAACCCCCCTCACTGATGCCCCTTGAGTAATGCAACCCCCCTCACTGATGCCCCTTGAGTAATGCAACCCCCCTCACTGATGCCCCTTGAGTAATGCAACCCCCCTCACTGATGCCCCTTGAGCAATACAACCCCCCTCACTGATGCCCCTTGAGTAATGCAACCCTCCTCACTGATGCCCCTTGAGTAATGCAACCCCCCTCACTGATGCCCCTTGAGTAATACAACCCCCCTCACTGATGCCCCTTGAGTAATGCAACCCTCCTCACAGATGCCCCTTGAGTAATACAACCCCCCTCACTGATGCCCCTTGAGTAATGCAACCCCCCTCACTGATGCCCCTTGAGTAATGCAACCCCCCTCACTGATGCCCCTTGAGTAATACAACCCCCCTCACTGATGCCCCTTGAGAAATGCAACCCCCCTCACTGATGCCCCTTGGGTAATGCAACCCCCCTCACTGATGCCCCTTGAGTAATACACCCCCCCTCACTGATGCCCCTCTAGAAATACAACCCCCCTCACTGATGCCCCTTGAGTAATACAACCCCCCTCACTGATGCCCCTTGAGTAATGCAACCCCCCTCACTGATGCCCCTTGAGAAATACAACCCCCCTCACTGATGCCCCTTGAGTAATACAACCCCCCTCACTGATGCCCCTTGAGTAATACAACCCCCCTCACTGATGCCCCTTGAGTAATACAACCCCCCTCACTGATGCCCCTTGAGTAATGCAACCCTCCTCACAGATGCCCCTTGAGTAATGCAACCCCCCTCACTGATGCCCCTTGAGTAATACAACCCCCCTCACTGATGCCCCTTGAGTAATACAACCCCCCTCACTGATGCCCCTTGAGTAATACAACCCCCCTCACTGATGCCCCTTGAGTAATACAACCCCCCTCACTGATGCCCCTTGAGTAATGCAACCCTCCTCACTGATGCCCCTTGAGTAATACAACCCCCCTCACTGATGCCCCTTGAGTAATACAACCCCCCTCACTGATGCCCCTTGAGTAATGCAACCCTCCTCACTGATGCCCCTTGAGTAATACAACCCCCCTCACTGATGCCCCTTGAGTAATGCAACCCCCCTCACTGATGCCCCTTGAGTAATGCAACCCCCCTCACTGATGCCCCTTGAGTAATGCAACCCCCCTCACTGATGCCCCTTGAGTAATGCAACCCCCCTCACTGATGCCCCTTGAGTAATACAATCCCCCTCACTGATGCCCCTTGAGTAATGCAACCCTCCTCACTGATGCCCCTTGAGTAATACAACCCCCCTCACTGATGCCCCTTGAGTAATACAACCCCCTCACTGATGCCCCTTGAGTAATGCAACCCTCCTCACTGATGCCCCTTGAGTAATACAACCCCCCTCACTGATGACCCTTGAGTAATGCAACCCCCCTCACTGATGCCCCTTGAGTAATGCAACCCCCCTCAATGATGCCCCTTGAGTAATGCAACCCCCCTCACTGATGCCCCTTGAGTAATGCAACACCCCTCACTGATGCCCCTTGAGTAATGCAACCCCCCTCACTGATGCCCCTTGAGTAATGCAACCCCCCTCACTGATGCCCCTTGAGTAATGCAACCCCCCTCACTGATGCCCCTTGAGTAATACAACCCCCCTCACTGATGCCCCATGAGTAATGCAACCCTCCTCACTGATGCCCCTTGAGTAATACAACCCCCCTCACTGATGCCCCTTGAGTAATGCAACCCCCCTCACTGATGCCCCTTGAGTAATGCAACCCCCCTCACTGATGCCCCTTGAGTAATGCAACCCCTCTCACTGATGCCCCTTGAGTAATGCAACCCCCCTCACTGATGCCCCTTGAGTAATACAACCCCCCTCACTGATGCCCCTTGAGTAATGCAACCCTCCTCACTGATGCCCCTTGAGTAATACAACCCCCCTCACTGATGCCCCTTGAGTAATACAACCCCCCTCACTGATGCCCCTTGAGTAATGCAACCCCCCTCACTGATGCCCCTTGAGTAATGCAACCCCCCTCACTGATGCCCCTTGAGTAATGCAACCCCCCTCACTGATGCCCCTTGAGTAATACAACCCCCCTCACTGATGCCCCTTGAGTAATGCAACCCTCCTCACTGATGCCCCTTGAGTAATGCAACCCCCCTCACTGATGCCCCTTGAGTAATGCAACCCCCCTCACTGATGCCCCTTGAGTAATGCAACCCTCCTCACTGATGCCCCTTGAGTAATGCAACCCCCCTCACTGATGCCCCTTGAGTAATGCAACCCCCCTCACTGATGCCCCTTGAGCAATACAACCCCCCTCACTGATGCCCCTTGAGTAATGCAACCCTCCTCACTGATGCCCCTTGAGTAATGCAACCCCCCTCACTGATGCCCCTTGAGTAATACAACCCCCCTCACTGATGCCCCTTGAGTAATGCAACCCCCCTCACTGATGCCCCTTGAGTAATGCAACCCCCTCACTGATGCCCCTTGAGTAATGCAACCCCCCTCACTGATGCCCCTTGAGTAATGCAACCCCCCTCACTGATGCCCCTTGAGCAATACAATCCCCCTCACTGATGCCCCTTGAGTAATGCAACCCTCCTCACTGATGCCCCTTGAGTAATGCAACCCCCCTCACTGATGCCCCTTGAGTAATACAACCCCCCTCACTGATGCCCCTTGAGTAATGCAACCCCCCTCACTGATGCCCCTTGAGTAATACAACCCCCCTCACTGATGCCCCTTGAGTAATACAACCCCCCTCACTGATGCCCCTTGAGTAATACAACCCCCCTCACTGATACCCCTTGAGTAATACAACCCCCCTCACTGATGCCCCTTGAGTTTGGTACCTGGACAGGTGTTTTCATGTGTGTTTGAGAATGAAAAAATAGGTATCATTAGCAAGGACCACTCTACAACAATGGAATATGAGCGAACATTTATTGATAAAAGTGATGACAACAATGAAAATGATAATACCGATGATAGATATGCTGACGACACTCAGATCTATGTCTCACTGACGGCAGTTGAAAATATGGACCAGTCAATTCACTCTGTCATTGCCTTCAACAGATCAGTGAGTGGATGCAAAACAACTTCCTCCAGCTGAATCCAGACAAAACCGAAATCATCGTCTTTAGCCCACAAAAACTTAGAGAAAGTGTTAGCAACCACCTCCAGTTTCTCTCTCTAAAACCCGTAACCAAGGTAAAAAATGTAGGAGTTATCATGGACATGAATTTCAACCGCTACATCAATTCAATAACATCAGTAGCTTTCTTCCATCTAAAAAACATTGCCAAAATTAAAAACATAGTGTCCCAACCAGACTTGAAGCGACTTATCCATGCGTTTGTCTCCAGTAGATTAGACTACTGTAACGGCCTGCTCACTGGCCTCTCCAAACGAGCTGTAAAACAGCTGCAGTACATCCAGAACACTGCTGCTCGGGTCCTGACTAGAACCAGGAAGTACCATCACATTAGTCCTGTTCACAGGTCTCTGCACTGCCCCCTGTGGCTCAGAGAAGAGACTTCAAAACAGCTCTACTTGTGTACAAGTCTCTCCATGGCCTAACACCAGAATACATCTCAGACTTGTGTGTGTCATACGAACCATCTCGGACTCTGAGGACCTCAGGGACCGGACCAGACACAGGGAATCTGCATTTCCTATTCTATGGGGCAAAGGTCTGGAATAACCTCCCTGAAGTTGTGAGACAGGCCCCGCCCCCGGCCGCGCCTATGACTGACATAATTTTACCTGGTTTTTAACATTTTAAAATACTACATTCTTTTTATTCTTCACTTTACTCTGATGTACATTGTTTTAAATTTTTATAAACTGCATTGTGTTTTTACTTTATTCAAATTGTGTTTTAAACACTGTAAAGCACTTTGAATTGCAGTTTGTATGAATTGTGCTTTATAAATGAATTTGATTTGATTTAGATGATTAGAGTTGGGGATTGTATCAGTGATACATTTGATCTATTTTGTGTGAAACTGGGTATTATGTACCCAGTGAATACTGAAAATGTAATTGATAGCTTAGTGGCAAGATCACGTGCATATGTATTTGTATTGATCCTCATGTATTTATTAAAACAAGAACAGTGCACTTTTAATCTCCAAGTGACCAAGACCAGAACACGGCAGCACGTCTCACACTATAAATTTAAAAAAATCTCCAGCCTATATGCAGTGACGTGCGGTGAGGTTCAGGGCTAGTGAGGCACCGACTGTTTCAGACCCAGATTTACAAACGTGAATGAACCCAAAAGAGCTCCTTAAACAGGTCATTCTGGACCAGAAAGAGGAGAAGCTGCAGGAGACTTCATTCATTCCTCAGAGTTTGTGTGCTATTCAGTCCCACTAGCTCCGCCCTTATGCTATACAGTCCCACTAGCTCCGCCCTTAGTCCCACTAGGTCTGCCCATAGTCTCTCAAAGTCCAAAAACCTTGCATATTTTGAGAGGCTCTGCAGTTTTATGTCATCAAAATGTTGAGACATTTCACAAAATGTTGTGCAATCCACTAAAGTTTAAACCAATGAAAGCTCGCTCAGCAAAACGATCAAACCTGACTTTAATCTGACACTGATGTTATCAAAAATGTTAAGAACCATTGCCTCCGTTCATCTCTGACATAACTCATCCCAAAACAATTAGACTGAGCAATCTATAAGTTTAAAAAGTTTGAACACAAAATAAATTTTGGTGGAAGTCAATCCCAGGATCTCTTAATCTCCAGGCCGTGTCTCTAACCACTAGGCTAAATGTAGTGTAAATGCATCTTGCGTTTTTAGAGATATCACTCCGTCTGAAGCGACTCGTTCAGCTCCAGTGTAGGTCTCCTTTAGTTATAACCTCTTGCTTTGATGGAAAATCCAGATTTGTGAAACGTTTTAACTTGGAAATGTAATCGTCCATATTGTCCAGAATCTACATACAAAATAATAACGAAGATTGCGCACCTGTCCACACACGAGCACCTGTCAGCACCTGTCCACACACGGCCGGGCTCAGGAGTGCCCTCTTCCATGAGGCACATGTACTGTTGCCTCGCTGAGTGAACATTTACTGCGGTTTTATAATGAATCTGTGAGTCTAAAACACGTTTCAGAAAGACATTTCATACATTATCGAAAATATGGAAGCTCAGAGCTCATGGTCAGGCGGTTTTATTTGTTATAAACTGAGGGAGAGAGAGTGACACATAATTTGCATTGCACCAGCTCAGTTTGTGAGGAGTGTGTGTGTGCTCCCAGAGGCAGAGCAGGTGCTGCCTCCTCCCCCGCGCCTCCTTGTAACTGAACAGAAAATATCTGAACAATTTGACATTCTTATTTGAAAAAATATTGTTCGATATTGGATTCAAATGGAAAGGGGGTTTATAATACATACCAGATGACGAATATTAATATTTTTTATTGTCTATAATTTTCTATTTTTTATTTATTTCCCCCCCTGCCTCCCCTGAATGCACGTCACTGCTGGAGACACAACCGAAGTTCGACTGGAATGGGTAGAATCTGATAGAAAACTGATGATGATTTGTTCAAGCGAATGCTCTGGCTGAATGTTTCTCTCTGTCGAGAGAGCAGAGACAACAAGAGATGCTGGTTTGGGCCTGTGTATATATAGGCAATGTTCCCTCTGTGTCCTATGTGTCTGGGCAAACACACAAGCTCCCTGGGCACACCAAGGACCACTGTGAGCAACATCAGATGTGCACGCTGTGGCCACACACCAGTATCACGCCTGTTCAGCAATTTTAATTAGTTTACTTTTATTACAATAAATTAGGCACACTTAAAATTAAAAATACAAAAATCTTGTTGTTCATGAGATGTATAGTAGTTATATGCTGCCCGTTCGTTTCGCCATGATAAGGGGTTGTGTCTTTTAACTCCGCCGCATTATTGTTTAGTGAACCTGCAAGGTGTGTATGGGCAGGGCACATAATATGTGAATATTAGGCAAGGCAAGGCAAGTTTATTTGTAGAGCACATTTCATACACAAGGCAATTCAAAGTGCTTCACACAACAGGAAAAATGCATTAAAATCACAAAGAAATTACAGAAACAGAAATACAATAAAATTGACTAATTAAAAACAATTTAAGAAATAAAAGAGAAGAGTGCAAAGAAAAATCCTTTCAGTCATATGCACAGTTAAACAAAACTGTTTTTAGCTTAGATTTGGAAGAATCTTCCAGTCCTATACTCTGTATATGTATGTATATATATATGTGTATATATATATATATATATATATATATATATATATATATATATATATATATATATATATATATGTATATATATATATATATGTATATATATATATATATGTATATATATATATATATATATATATATATATATATGTATATATATATATATATGTATATATATATATATATGTATATATATATATATATATATATATATATATATATATATATATATATACCTTGGCTCGGTCGTTCTCCACCACCTTTGGAGGTGTTTCCCACCTTGTCCTTGGGGTCTCCAGCTCGTACTCTGCACAGATGTTTCTGTACACTATGCCAGCTCCTGGTGATGGAGCTCCATGTATGTTGTCCCTGCCAGCATCTTGCACCTGCAGTTATGTGTGGGATGGTCTCAGGGCCCCCTTTGCACAGCCTACACCTTGGGTCTAATCTGGTGTGGCAGATCTGGCCCTCTGTTGATCTGGTGTTCAGGGTCAGAGGAAAGCCGTGGTGGTGGACATTGCTGGACAACTATGAACTTATTTTCACTAAATTGAAATACATATGGATTACAGGATCTTACTTTGAAATGGCTTTACATTAACACCGAAAGCTCAAACAGAGGTAAGTTAATGTGTGGGGCCCCACAGGACTCCATTTGGGGATCTCTTTTATTCATAATTTATATTAATGATCCAAGAATATTTTGCAAAAATCTCTTGCCTCCTAGTTTGCAGATAATACATGTTTTCTGATCTCATCAAAATCTTAACTGTCTAAAAAGAGAAGCAAATGAAGAATCATCAAACATTTCTGAGTGATTCTCTCTGAATATACAAAAGACAGATTTTAGGATTTTAAATACAAAAAATAAGAAATCATGACGACTTTAAACTCTATTTATGGTATAATAACCTAGTTGCTCAAACTAACTTTCTAGGCTCAATTGTTGATCAAAAACATGGTAATATCATACCCAATATGTTCAAAACAAACTATGAAATCTATTTATATTTTGAGTAAAGTTTGGTTTTGAATAAAAGCATAATGACATATTATAGTTAAATCTAGCCACACAACATGTATTGTAACATGGTTTGGGGTAAATCATGCAAGATCTCAGCAAAATGATATTACGCAAAAGAATGTTTAGAATGATGACTTATTCATCTGCTCCTTTGTTCATCTTGACAATATTTAACGTTAACATTAATGTTGTTTTTTTGTCTACATGTATAAGTATGTGCACATGTCCAATGCTTTTCCCAGAGTTTATGACATTTTCTTAATATTTTCTTCAGATTTTCACACTTATTCAAAGAGACACTGCAGAGACTTTGATATATATCATATATATAGGTATGTGGCAAATAAATTAAATCAAACTAATACAAAAATCTATATAAACCAATATTCAGCTCTTTTTGTATAACAAACCGATTGAATCAAGCTGACTCTACAGTAGGATATCATACAACTCTGGCCAACTGCGTCTATAAAATAAATAGATATGAAATGAATAGCACCCTGAGGAGTAAATATGACATGTTATGGTGTCATAGTCTCTGCCTTCAACTCCGCTCCTGCTACACAGGTCATCAACAAGATATGGGTCTTTTTTTTATTGTAAGTGGATTAAAACGCTTAATTAAAAGTAATAACTGACATTATTGCTGTAATTTGATTACTCTAACAAAGCATGAAACTTGGACAGACGTGATACTAGTGTGACCACATTGCGCATGTCTGATGCTGCTCACAGTGGTCCCAGGGGCCCATACCCAGGGGCCGCTCAGAGAGTGTGTTTGCTCAGACACATGAAGAACTGGAGGGGAGCCATCATGTCCTTAATATCTTAATTCAGAATGTGGACCAACGTTCCCTCTAATTCTTGTGTCACGTGTAAATATAATCACGTGTTCTTCTGTAAGTGGCGCTTATAAACCTTCACCAGTGGGTGGCAGTATAACGCACTACTTTACTCTCTGTCTCCAAACAGAAGAAGGTCTGGTGAGGGAGATTGGTGGATCGTCACGTCCGGTTCCAGTTTGAATCGGGCGCTGGAGATTCAAATTCTGTCTCGGAAATCTTTAAAAATTATTAATGGTGAAGAAATTGCTAGATCTTGATGCGAAACGTTCGGATGAAGAACTGAAGCTGCCACATCGACAGGAGCGACAGGGAGTGAGCGTCGAGGGGCCCAGGATGGGAAACCATGAGAACTGCTGAAATCATATCTGTCGGAGACTAAGCCGGGGTGGGATGGGTCAGAGTGGGAACACTGTGAGAAAGCCAAGCCGCCAAAGTGTTGCAATTGTGTTGGAAGCCACAATATGGCGTTTGGTGGATGTGAGGTGATGAAAAGAGAGGTGCAGGTCCAGCAGGTCCAGCAGGTCCAGCAGGTCCAGCAGGTTCAGCAGGTCCTGCATGTCAGAGCAGGAGAAGCTCTCATACGCTGAAGCGGCTAAAGTGGTCAAGCAAAGACATGAAATCAGACGCACTCAGACGTGGTGGAGCCGACAGCTCCAGCTGAGCCAGAGTCAAACAGAGAGTTTATAAATGATCACATTTATAGCAGGAGTTATCAATGCAACAAAAGAGATAAACTCCAAAACGGAGAGAATTCAGGTTCTTGTTAAAGCAGCAGTGAGTCACCTGAAAATTGACGATCTTAGATGGGAAGAAGTCAGGGATGAGCTTGAGGCTGAAAGAGACTGACATAGACTGAGGCTGCCCCAAATAAATTGTCTGTTTGCTGTAACCCGACCCAACATTTTCAGGGTCGGACAGTAGGTCAATTCTTATTTTTTTCACTTTGAAGGCAAAAACAAAGATCAAGATTTTGCCATTTTTTGACTCGGAGTGACCGCCAGGGGTCAGGCTTCAACAGTCCAGGGGTCGGGCTTCAACAGTCTAGGGGTCAGGCTTCAATAGTCCAGGGGTCGGGCTTCAACAGTCCAGGGGTGAGGCTTCAGCAGTCCAGGGGTCAGGCTTCAACACCCCAGGGGTCAGGCTTCAACAGTCCAGGGGTCAGAGGCTTCAACCCGATCGTGAGACTAAATCTCACGATTTTAAGATATTTCAATCGACCTTTTTGTACGTCGTTATCCTTTATTTTGGTAGCGAAGGCAAGCGGGGGAACATGCGGGGGACAAGGGCGCCGCCATGTTTGTTGTGATGATGCTGCTGGGCGTGATTCAATCCTAGAAAGCATTGCGTAAGTCAAATTTAAATCAAGTCACACCATGATAGAGCGTGACATTACTATGGACACTTTAGTGGCGCCGTTTGAGGCAAACCAACTTGTAAAAGAAAATATAAGTCCGTCTTGTGTGCTCTATTTTGTTACAGACGCATGTGGAGGACAGAATGTGAAGTCGCACATGCGTTGCGCGGTGCAGTATCATTCCTGATAAAAATATTCGACTCGGCAATACAGGAAAGACCGGTCGGTGAGTTGTTTTTCAGTCGGCTAGTTTCATACCAGGTCGGTTGGGTTACGGCAAACAGACATATTATTTTGCTCAGACTGATATGGTTTTAATTGTCCAATGGAATGCAAGAAGCTTAATCTCAAATTGTCAACAATTTAAATGGTTTATCGCTCAAATATCTAATGCACCAGACATTATGTGTGCAGGAGTCTTAAAGCCTGAGTTAGATTTTAGAATCCTGAATTACACTGTGATTAGGTGTGACAGGGTGTGACAGGGTGTGACAGGGTGGAAGGTAGTGGAGGAGAGTGTGTCACTTTTATTAATGAAAATACAGCTTTTAGAGTGGTTAGAAAGGGGAAGGAAGAGGAATTTATTGTTGTTGAAGTCTGGATAAATGGTGGAGTAATCACTGTTATACATGTGTATAATCCTGTAAGAGATTGATATCTATATCTATATATATATATATATATATATATATATATATATATATATATATATATATTGCAGTTATGAACTTAAAGGAATGCAAGGGGGGTGTAGTAATAATATAGTGTGATGTGGGGGCAGCACTTTATGGGGGGCAGCGCAGAATGATGCAAATGGGGAGATTGTAGAACAGTTGTTGGAGGATAATAATTTGGTTTGTATAAAGGGAGTGTCTGCAGAGCCGCGGCGCGCGGCCGAAACAGCCATGTTATTTTTGTGCCAGCCGCGCGCTGCGGCTCCTGAAACTGCGCCGCTATTTGACCGCGTTTTAGCGCCATTTTAGACCGCGCCGGGTTAAGGTTAGGGTTAAGGTTAGGGTTAAGGTTAAGGCTAGGGTTAGGGTTAGGGTTAGGGTTAGGGTTAGCCATGAGGCTATAACAGGCTATAAGGGAAATAACGCGGTCCCTGAAACTGCGCGGCCATTTGACCACGCTGCGGCTCTCCAGCCACGGCCTTTTATAAATGATGGATCCATGTTCACACAGAGAGAAGCTCCGTCTTGTGAGTGGGATGTAAAGGACTATTGGCAGTGGTCATTTTCCAATCTTAAGCACAATAAGTATAAATAGGGAAGCGAGTGATGGTGAAAAACAGGAGAGATGGGTGTTCAGTAAGGCTGAGGCGGCCCCCTGGTGGACAGAGGAGTGTACTGAGGCTGCCCCCTGGTGGACAGAGGAGTGTACTGAGGCTGCCCCCTGGTGGACAGAGGAGTGTACTGAGGCTGCCCCCTGGTGGACAGAGGAGTGTACTGAGGCTGCCCCCTGGTGGACAGAGGAGTGTACTGAGGCTGTCCCCTGGTGGACAGAGGAGTGTACTGAAGCCCCCTGGTGGACAGAGGAGTGTACTGAGGCTGCCCCCTGGTGGACAGAGGAGTGTACTGAGGCTGCCCCCTGGTGGACAGAGGAGTGTACTGAGGCTGTCCCCTGGTGGACAGAGGAGTGTACTGAGGCCCCCTGGTGGACAGAGGAGTGTACTGAGGCTGCCCCCTGGTGGACAGAGGAGTGTACTGAGGCCGCCCCCTGGTGGACAGAGGAGTGTACTGAGGCCGTCCCCTGGTGGACAGAGGAGTGTACTGAGGCTGCCTCCTGGTGGACAGAGGAGTGTACTGAGGCTGTCCCCTGGTGGACAGAGGAGTGTACTGAGGCTGTCCCCTGGTGGACAGAGGAGTGTACTGAGGCTGCCTCCTGGTGGACAGAGGAGTGTACTGAGGCTGCCTCCTGGTGGACAGAGGAGTGTACTGAGGCTGCCTCCTGCCTCCTGAGTGTACTGAGGCAGTAAAGGTGAGAAATAGAAGTCGCAGAGAGTTGGAGAGAACACACAATTTCCAGAAGCTACTATAATATAAAAGAGCTCAGGAAAGTAATTAAACAGGCAAGAAAGGGAAGTTGGAGAGGATATTGCTACACAATAGGTTGGACAACTCCTCTGGGAAATGTATGGGGAATGATTAGAAAGATGAGAGGGATTAGAAGTGAGAGGACATAACCAATTCTAAACAAGGGGAAGTAACTGCTGTGTCTAATGTAGAGAAGGCGGAGCTTATGGTCCGAGCATTTGCAAAAATTCATAGTTCGGATAATTTGTCAGAGACAGGGAAACGTGGAAGGGATCAAACCAGGATGGCAAATGGGAATCTCCTGGAGGAACCAACACTTTGTAACCAAGTGATGGATGTTCCGTTCTCTATGTCAGAGATGAAGAGGCTCTAGAGAAGTCTGGCATGACTACACCAGGAAAGGACCAGATCTGTTATATTATGTTGAAGCATCTCGGGAGTCGGGCGGAGGGGAAGTTATTAGGGATATTTAATAAAGTATGGGAGGAGGGCAGGTTACCCAGCAGCTGGAAGGAAGCAGTGATTATTCCCATTATCAAGCCAGGGAAAGATCCAACAAACTATTGCGCTTATGTCACATGTGGGTAAGGTCATGGAGAGGATAACAGAGAGAATAACATACCACATTAAGAGTAAGGGGCTTTTTCCCACCATTTCAGAGTGGGTTTAGGAAAAGCAGGGGAAGATGGATCCAGCTGTGTGTCAAAGACGGAAATGAGAAAAGCTCAGGTGAATAAGGAGGTGGTACTAGCAGTTTTCTTCGATATAGAGAAGGCGTATGATATGGTCTGGAAGGAGGGTCTTTTGATTAAGTTATTTAAGATGGGAGTTAGAGGTAGGGCTTTTAACTGGATTAAACCTTTTTATTTGAGAGAGTTATTCAAGTCCAGATGGGAACTGCGTTGTCAGATAAATATAAGGTTGAGAACGGTACTCCACAAGGCAGCGTTATTAGTCCACTTCTGTTTTTAATTATGGTCAATGATGTTTTTAGTCATATTGAGCCAGATTAATATCTGGCTACTGCATAATTGCAGTCGTTATTCGCTGATGATGGAGCCTTGTTTAAAAGAGGAAAGACCCTAAGGCTTGTGCAAAGTAAAATCAAGAGGGCAATACAAACTGAGAACTGGTCGTACACTTGGGGATTTAAGTTCTCTGTGGAGAAAACAAAGTCAGTGGTTTTTAGTAGGAGAAAGAGGGAGGAGATTGATTTTAAAATGTACGGGGAGAATATAGAGCGGGTAAAGTAGTTTTAGACTTTTGGGACTTGTTTTCGACTCAAAGCTTTTATGGAACGAGCACATAAGGAAAGTGGAAGAGAAATATAAAAAGTGATCAATATAATGAGGTGTTTGTCAGGAGGTGAGTGGGGGGGGGCGGAGCTAGCTGCTCTTAAAAACATATACATTGCATTGATGAGGTCGGTGATGGACTACGGGCCTGATGTTTAGGGAAGCAAGTAAAACATGAATTGGGAGGTTGGAAGTTCTGCAAAATCAAGCCCTGAGATTATGGAGCTTTAAAGACGTCGTCTGTTAAAGCGGTTCAGGTTGAGACGGGAGAGTTGTCTTCAGAACTGAGACATAAGCAAATCATGATGCAGAACTGGACAAACTTACTGGGACATGAGGGGGAGCGACATCCAGCAGTTAAAACTCTCTTGTCATGTTGGGAAAGCGGAAAAGCAAAGACATCATGCTTTGCTTGGACAGCAAGTCAAATTGCAACTGAGATGGAAATCCAGGGGAGGAGCCACAGTCCTGCCGTGTCCGGCCCAGGGGAGGAGCCACAGTCCTGCAGTTGAAGTTGATTTACATGTTCACGAGATGGAAAGTAGAAGGGGAGGAATATCTTGAAGGCTGTGAATGAGAGAATTCATAATATCTATTCTATCCTAAGTTGCATTATCATTTACACAGATGGTCCAAAGAACCGGAATCAGGGAAAACGGGTTATGCATATGTTATACCCGAGTTAAATATTCAAAAAAAACATCCGAAAACCTGCTGTTCACATAGTAGAGATGATGAAGGCGTTACAATGGGTAGAAGAAAATAGAGTTGAAGAGGCACTTATATGTTCCGAGGCCTCATTGACTTCTATTCAAGCTTTCTCATCAGAGCCGTCCAGACTCTTTGAAATGTATCAGCTTTTGTTTGGACTTAATTGCCGCCAAATTCAGATCAAATTGATGTGGATCCAGCTCATAAGCAGATACTTTGAAACGAGAGAGCTGACTGTCTTGCTAAGCAGGCGCTAAAGGAGGAGATCATGTTTGTTTAGTAAGACAGAGGTGAAATCTAGTATCATAATTCAAATTGTAACAGAGGCAGCGGCGCTGGGATGAAGGGCAGAAGGGGAGACTCCTGTACCAGGCACAAAAGAAGGTAAAAACTCTGGGGCTGAGCAGAAGAAGCAGGTGGAGATGACAAGATTAAGATTGGGACACACTGGCTTAAATAAAATGTTAATGTTACTGGGGAAACATCTTTCAGGATGATGTGAATGTGGAGCTGAAAGTGTCAGTGGAGCTTGTCCTATTACGATGCAGGAGATTTGAGGGAAAGAGGGAGGTTTTTAAGCAGGATTGTATCAGGAGCAGAGAAGAAGTGTTTAGTTTATGCATTCTGTGGTTTTAACGGAATGCAATGACTTAGTAAAATTCTTGAGGGAAACAAAGCTGATAAATATGCTCTGACCCTCCAGCCCAGAAGGGGGCGGAAGAGCACATGACTCTGGTGGCACCCGCCAAAAAAACCCGAGAAGAAGAAACAGAAGCAGAAACAGAAGTTCCAAACAAACCCAAACGGCTCAGGCTCATGTCCGGGCTCTTTATAAAGCCCAAAGCGGTGAAAGTCCGCGGAGTGAGCGACAGTCGGAGACACGGTGTGGCGGCGCGGAGCCTCAACGAGCTGATCCACAAAACATGCGACTATCTCAAGGTCTGATGGAAGAGATCCATGTTCTGACACGTTCTGACAGGTTCTGACAGGTTCTGACATCTTCTGACATCTTCTGACATCTTCTGACACCGCCCGTTACGTCCGCAGTTTCATCTGGTCCCGTGCTTTAAAGTGGGCCAAAAACGACTGAACCGGCTCTACACCATAACTAAGTTTTTGAACCAATATCTTACTGAACATGGACTAAAAGCTGGTCTAAACGGTACTTTGTGAATCCCGGAGAGCACTGGCCCCTCTCACTGACTGTCCCCTCTCACTGGCCCCGGACCCTCCAGTCTGTGGGTGAAAGAAAAAACTGAACATAACTTTTTCATGTGGAAACAATCTTCTAACATGGTTGAAAGTAGATGTCTAAAAGCCTGTGCTGTTTGTGGTGTTTGCAGGTGCCGCGCTCAGGGGCCCACATGTGCCTGTCCTCTGATGGGACCCCGCTCACAGACAGGGGCTTTGGGGCCCTGCCTGAGCACTGTGAGCTGGTGCTGCTGTCCCGGGACCAGAGCTGGAAAGGAGGCAAGTTTACTAAAGTCAAGAATGACTTTAGAGACTATTTGAAATTCTCATGTTCAAAATCCCAGAGGCAACACAACACAACACATGCACAACACATGCACAACACATGCACATCACATGCACAACACATGCACAACACATGCACATCACATGCACAACACATGCACATCACATCACATGCACAACGCATGCACATCACATGCACAACGCATGCACATCACATGCACATCACATGCACAACACATGCACAACACAAGCACAACACATGCACATCACATGCACAACACATGCACATCACATCACATGCACAACGCATGCACATCACATGCACATCACATCACATGCACAACGCATGCACAACACATGCACATCACATGCACAACACATGCACAACACATGCACATCACATGCACAACACATGCACATCACATCACATGCACAACGCATGCACATCACATGCACAACGCATGCACATCACATGCACATCACATGCACAACACATGCACAACACAAGCACAACACATGCACATCACATGCACATCACATGCACAACACATGCACAACACATGCACATCACATGCACAACACATGCACATCACATCACATGCACAACGCATGCACATCACATCACATGCACAACGCATGCACATCACATGCACATCACATGCACATCACATGCACAACACATGCACAACACAAGCACAACACATGCACATCACATGCACATCACATGCACAACACATGCACAACACATGCACAACACATGCACAACACATGCACAACACATGCACATCACATGCACAACACATGCACAACACATGCACAACACATGCACAACACATGCACAACACATGCACAACACAAGCACATCACATGCACAACACATGCACATCACATGCACAACACAAGCACATCACATGCACATCACATGCACATCACATGCACAACACATGCACATCACATGCACAACACATGCACATCACATGCACAACACAAGCACATCACATGCACATCACATGCACAACACATCACATGCACATCACATGCACAACACATGCACAACACATGCACATCACATATACATGCACAACACATGCACAACACATGCACAACACATGCACAACACATGCACATCACATATACATGCACAACACATGCACATCACATATACATGCACAACACATGCACTGCACATGCACAACACATCACATGCACAACACAACACATGCACAACACATCACATGCACATCACATGCACAACACATGCACTGCACATGCACAACACATCACATGCACAACACATGCACAACACATGCACAACACATGCACAACACAGCACATGCACAACACATGCACATCAAATGCACATCACATGCACAACACATGCTCAACACATGCTCAACACATGCACATGCACAACACAACACATGCACAACACAACACATGCACAACACAACACATGCACAACACAACACATGCACAACACATCACATGCACATCACATGCACAACACATGCACAACACATGCACAACGCATGCACAACGCATGCACATCACATATACATGCACAACACATGCACAGCACATGCACAGCACATGCACTGCACATGCACATCACATGCACACAACACATGCACACAACACATCACATGCACATCACATGCACAACACATGCACAACACATGCACAACACATGCACAACACATCACATGCACAACACATGCACATCACATACACATGCACAACACATGCACAACACATGCACTGCACATGCACAACACATCACATGCACAACACATGCACAACACATGCACAACACATGCACATCACATGCACATCACATGCACAACACATGCTCAACACATGCGCAACACATCACATGCACATCAAATGCACATCACATGCACAACACATGCACAACACATGCACAACACATGCTCAACACATGCACAACACATCACATGCACAACACAACACATGCACAACACAACACATGCACAACACAACACATGCGCAACACATCACATGCACAACACATGCACAACACAACACATGCACAACACAACACATGCGCAACACATCACATGCACAACACATACACAACACATGCGCAACACATCAAATGCACATCACATGCACAACACATGCACAACACATGCACATCACATACACATGCACAACACATGCACAACACATGCTCAACACATGCACAACACAACACATGCGCAACACATCACATGCACAACACATGCATAACACAACACATGCACAACACATGCACATCACATGCACATCACACGCACATCAAATGCACATCACATGCACAACACATGCACAACACATGCACAACACATGCACAACACATGCTCAGCACATGCACAACACATGCGCAACACATCACACGCACATCACATGCACAACACATGCACATGCACAACACAACACATGCGCAGCACAACACATGCACAACACTTGCACAACACTTGCACAACACATGCACAACACAACACATGCACAACACATGCACAACACAGCACATGCACAACACAAGAAGTGCAGCATTTCAGAATGAAAATAATCAAACCAATTTCTGATTTTCATGATTAATATACTTTTAGTTACTAAACATTCTCTATTCAAAGTCTTCAGTTCACCTTATGTCAACCTTTATGTGGTTAATAAAGTGTTCTAAATGTATTTGGAGCTCAAAGTGAGCACAGAGCAGTGTCTGGGGAACAGGAGAGGACAAAGTGAGCACAGAGCAGTGTCTGGGGAACAGGAGAGGACAAAGTGAGCACAGAGCAGTGTCTGGGGGACAGGAGAGGACAAAGTGAGCACAGAGCAGTGTCTGGGGAACAGGAGAGGACAAAGTGAGCACAGAGCAGTGTCTGGGGAACAGGAGAGGACAAAGTGAGCACAGAGCAGTGTCTGGGGAACAGGAGAGGACAAAGTGAGCACAGAGCAGTGTCTGGGGGACAGGAGAGGACAAAGTGAGCACAGAGCAGTGTCTGGGGAACAGGAGAGGACAAAGTGAGCACAGAGCAGTGTCTGGGGAACAGGAGAGGACAAAGTGAGCACAGAGCAGTGTCTGGGGGACAGGAGAGGACAAAGTGAGCACAGAGCAGTGTCTGGGGAACAGGAGAGGACAAAGTGAGCACAGAGCAGTGTCTGGGGAACAGGAGAGGACAAAGTGAGCACAGAGCAGTGTCTGGGGGACCGGAGAGGACAAAGTGAGCACAGAGCAGTGTCTGGGGGACCGGAGAGGACAAAGTGAGCACAGAGCAGTGTCTGGGGAACAGGAGAGGACAAAGTGAGCACAGAGCTGTGTCTGGGGGACAGGAGAGGACAAAGTGAGCACAGAGCAGTGTCTGGGGGACAGGAGAGGACAAAGTGAGCACAGAGCAGTGTCTGGGGGACAAGAGAGGACGCTGAGCTTTAGTCATGTGACTCTGTCTTTAACCAGCTCAATGTGTTTTCTGTACGAGGATCAGCACCAAGCTCACGTTCTTTGTGCACTTTTCCTTACTAACGTGTGTGTACATAATTGTGTGTGCGTTTGTACATGTGTGTGTGTGTGCGTTTGTACATGTGTGTGTGTGTGCGTTTGTACATGTGTGTGTGCGTTTGTACATGTGTGTGCGTTTGTACGTGTGTGTGTGTGTGTTTGTTTGTACGTGTGTGTGTGTTTGTACGTGTGTCTGTGTCTGTGTCTGTGTTCCAGTGGTGAGTGACCTGGAGCGCCTGCTGACCACAGAGCACCGGCAGCAGCTGCTGGAGGCGGTCAGGACTCTGCTGTCTGACCCTCGCTCTCCAGAGACAAACAAACTCCTCCGGGACATGATCCATAACCTGGAGGACACGTCTGAGGAGGAGACCAGAGGACATGACCAGGACTGGTTCCAAGGTGCACACAACTCACTAACAAACGTACACACACAACTCACTAACAAACGTACACACACAACTCACTAACAAACGTACACACACAACTCACTAACAAACGTACACACACAACTCACTAACAAACGTACACACACAACTCACTAACAAACGTACACACACAACTCACTAACAAACGTACACACACAACTCACTAACAAACGTACACACACAACTCACTAACAAACGTACACACACAACTCACTAACAAACGTACACACACAATACAACGTCAGTACGACATGTTCTTCTGCTGCAGATGTGTTTCAGAGACAGTACTCAGTTACTCAGTTACTCTGTTACTCTGTGTCTCTGTGTAATCCTGAGCGGTCATTGCAGGAGTTGACGCTCGATTCAAGACCAAGTCGTCCTACATGAGATTCAACTGTGAGGGCCGGATCCGCAGCTACATGAAGGAGGTGCCTCTCCACATTCGCCTGGGGCCTTCGGGGCCTGGTCAGCTCAGGATGACCTCTTGAGGCCTGTGTCCTCCTGAGGCCTGTGTCCTCCTGAGACCTGTGTCCTCCTGAGACCTGTGTCCTCCTGAGACCTGTGTCCTCCTCTTTGGACAGCATGTTGTCTTGTCCTGCAGGTGAGGGAGGCCTCCAGGAGCATAGAGCAGGCCAGGACCAGAGCACAGTTAGAGAAGACGCTGCAGAGTCTGGGCCACATGCTGAAGAAGGACAAGTACAACGGAGCGTACTTCGACCGCACTGAGGAGGAGCCGAGCCGCATGTGCACTTCACAGGGCTGGTTCAGCTGCCAGGTACAAGGAGGAGAACGTGTGCAGTGTTAGTGCCAAAGCTAATGCAACGGTCTCTATTGTCCAGTTGTTTTATAGTTTCCTTTATCAACCTTCTTAATAACTAGTAGAATGTATATGATACAGTACAGATGAGCTGTGTGTCCTGTGCAGGGCTCGTTTGATGAAGCTCTGTGCCGCTCGCTCCACTCCATTAACCCGTACAGCAGCAGAGCGAGCAGAGTCCTCTTCAGCACCTGGAACCTGGACCACAGGTCACGCCTCGCAACACACTCAGCATTTACACCACACATTCTATGCAACATTGTGTAAAGATTTATTGATCACAACCAGAAATTAAAATAATTGTATTTATTCATACACGGGAAACTAAAGAAAGTACCTTTGAATACATGAATACACATTTATAAAGACAAAGAAAATATCAAGATAGAAATGTCAATAAACCATCAAATTAAAAAGATCAATAAATGAAGGCATACAGGCACTTACACACTTACACATATATATATATTATATATATATATATATATATATATATATATATATATATATAGAGCATTGACTTAATTAAAAGGCACAAGAATGTTTACATAAAATAGTCTGTGGTCACAAATAAGGAGACGAGACTGAAAGGATCAGCCTTTTTTATAATATAAAGACATATTTTCTTTGGTCATGTGCCCTATGACTGAGACACACAAATCCTTCCAAGTGTTTGTGAGGCAGACTCCAAACACTTGCAGTATCTGTATTTTCAGCCTTTGACAGTTTAGTCTGTGAAACCTTGAGATTGTCTGTAGCGTCTCTTGTTGCACAGGATTGAGAAGAAGCGCAGCATCGTCCCGGCCCTGCTGCAGTGCCACCTGAAGCGTCCCAGCTCCGGAATCAGCCTGGACTACTTCTACAGGCTGCTCTTCACCCGCCACAACCTCAAACTGGTGCACATCACCTGCCACAAGAAGGGAGCCCACAACCTGCACTGTGACCCCACAAAGATCTACAGAGGAACCAGAGAACCGGCCCGGGGGAAGGCCAGAGAACCGGCCCGGGGGAAGGCCAGAGAACCGGCCCGGGGGAAGGCCAGAGAACCGGCCCGGGGCGAGGCCAGAGAACCGGCCCGGGGGAAGAGGAGGCGCTGAAGCTGGGACAAGACTAGAGTAACAGAGCTGTGTTTTTATCTGACCACTGTGACCGTCAGGACTCTGCAGTGTACACAATCTGATGCAATGTTTAGTTAGGCTTTAAAATACTGAATCAACTTGTTTTAAACTGAACACATTTGGTGTTTTCATCTGTCTCAGGTATTTTAGAATTGAACTATAAAATAAGTGTATCACCATTTTACATTTTGTTCATTGTAAACCATCTAAAATGGATCAGTAAAACCAAACTGCAGAACTCCTAAGCCCCGCCTCTTCAGGGACATGAAGGAATCAAAAATACAACTTTGAATGATGAAGAAACACTTTTTCATTCTAAGTTGAGTTCATAATGTGTATCCTTTAACGATGTTGTCCATATAGAGTGTGTTGCTCCGATGTTGCTATAGGTTTATATGTTTTATGTTGCACTAAATCACCAAACCAAGTTTCTCTGTTTGTGAATTCTGTTCATTGACAATGGCAATAAACCTTTTCTGATTCTGAAGATGAGAACATTTGAGCCTGGACGTCCTCAGCGGTCTCGCCTGCACAACCTTCAGGAGGGGGGAGGGGGGGGTCTGAACTCTGCACATTTGTGACGACTGCAGTTTAGGCTTTTGAACCGTTTGTTGGTCAAAGCGGTGACGTCACACGGGAGAATTCATCCAAATGTTTGGAACAATTAGTTTTATTGCCAATGAATGTCTGTGTCTGTACATTGACCCACTGTAAACACAGTTGCTAGGTAACATCAACTCAGGAAGTAAAATGAAAGCAAGTAAAAATTATATATATGTACACATGTATAGAATAAAATATTACATACATGTGTATACATGTATGTATGTATGTATATACATGTATGTACATGTATATACACACACGTGTATATATATACACACACATGTATATATATATACACACATGTATATATATACACACACACATGTATATATATACACACATGTATATACGCATACATCTATACATCTCTGTGCATTTAGGAAAAAAGAGTCCGACCTTCATTGGCAGTTTAACTGTTCAATGGTTTTTCAAAATATAAAAGAAATGCACTTGATTTTGAAAAGGCATTTATTTGTTCTTGCATGGCATGATTATATAAAATGACAATACAATGCACGTCCAGTGAAGCCTGGACCTGGTCATGAAGCTGCTGCAGAGATGAAGACGAGTAAATAAGGCTTGAGCGTAAAGGCAGCGTCAACACGACAGAGGACATGAAGTTAGTGCAAATCACTGAGGACTCGACTCAGTCCAAACACCTGGAATCAACATTCATCTGGTTCAACACGTTTGACACTTTTCAAACCTACAAACACTTTTCTGGAGGCGTCCCAAATGTCACATCTATTTATGGGTAATAATAACTCAACTTCCAGTTATAGCAAACATTTGAGACTTTTCAATTCAAACGGTAAAATATTTAGTTTCAAATTGTTAATCGACATGGCAATGATTCTTATTTATAAAATGAACACAAAAGAAAACAGCATCAATTATGGTTCATGCTAAATATGACTGAAATATGCCCAAAAAATGAGTTACATTTGTCTAGTCTTCCACAGCTCCAGTGATGCTGCTGCTGCTGCACAGGACGGAAACAAATACTGTGTTTGGTTTGATTTTCATGTTTAAGTCTTGATCTTTCAACTAAAATGTTTTTTGCTACTGTCAAGATTTACCTTTTTGTTTAGTAGAAAAAAATGCTAATCTAATTGACAATTCATTAGTCAAGCAAAACGTCTTTAGAGCCGTTTTGGGGACTTTTCACTATTTAAAATATAGAATGTTTGGACAGTTGCTATGGAACAGAAACTGATGACAGGACAACAATGTGACGTCCTGCTGCCGTTTACAGGATGAAGACTACCTACAGCTACTCCTTTATGTCCACTCTTATTTATTTACAAAGACATTTACATCATACAAAAACTGAACGTTCAAGGCCATTTTCTTTCTGGTTGTGTTGGCGATCCACTCGAGGTGGAACAGTTTTCATGACAGTTCAAACTAAAGCTTGTGAAATAAATGAAATGTACTCCTGTGTCTGCTGTGGATCGGATTGTCTGACTATCAGCGCCGTTTCATTAATGTGCCTATCGGAATTAAAGTGCTTTTCATCAGGTTTAAGAATAAATATGACACAATAAGCTCTTGTGTACAGCCCTCAGTCCCGGGTCAGTCCACACTTTTGGTTCAGAATGGGACTGGTCACTCCTCCTCGGATCCTCCTCGGATCCTCCTCGGACCCTCCTCGGACCCTCCTCGGACCCTCCTCGGACCCTCTGCAGTCTTTGGCACACGTGTCTTTGTGCTCCCAGCTTTAGTGTCCCTCTGCGGGGCCGTCCTCCGTGTGCTGGTGCTGGGATGCTCGGCTGCCTCCCCTCCTCTGCCTTCCCTCCGCGGCCTCCTCTCTCACCTCCTCTGCCTCCTCTCTCACCTCCTCTGCCTCCTCTCTCACCTCCTCTGCCTCCTCTCTCACCTCCTCTGCCTCCCCCCTCACCTCCTCTGCCTCCCCCCTCACCTCCTTTGCCTCCCCCCTCACCTTCTCTGCCTCCCCCCTCACCTCCTTTGCCTCCCCCCTCACCTCCTTTGCCTCCCCCCTCACCTTCTCTGCCTCCCCCCTCACCTCCTCCGCCTCGCTGTCCTCCAGGGCAAAGTAGCGTCGTCTCCTCTGTGCTCTGGAGGCGGTCGTAGACGGGGCGGACAGCCTCGGAGGAATGTCCTGCACACAAGTAGAAACACACCAAAACTCAACTGTGCCCTTCTGCTACGGCATGTCAAGATAAATTAAGCGCTGAACCTCAGGGGCAGTGTTCTCGCTGAGGGGTTTTAGCATGTGACCCGCCCTGCTGCGGCTGTGACCCGCCCTGCTGCGGCTGTGACCCGCCCTGCTGCGGCTGTGACTCGCCCTGCTGCGGCTGTGACTCGCCCTGCTGCGGCTGTGACCCGCCCTGCTGCGGCTGTGACTCGCCCTGCTGCGGCTGTGACTCGCCCTGCTGCGGCTGTGACTCGCCCTGCTGCGGCTGTGACTCGCCCTGCTGCAGCTCGCCCTGCTGCAGCTCGCCCTGCTGCAGCTCGCCCTGCTGCAGCTCGCCCTGCTGCGGCTCGCCCTGCTGCGGCTCGCCCTGCTGCGGCTCGCCCTGCTGCGGCTGTGACTCGCCCTGCTGCGGCTGTGACCCGCCATGTGACCCGCCCTGCTGCTGCGGCTGTGACCCGCCATGTGACCTGCCCTGCTGCGGCTGTGACCCCCCCATGTGACCCGCTCTGGTGCGGCTGTGACCCGCCCTGTTGCGGCTGTGACCCGCCATGTGACCCGTCATGTGACCCGCCCTGCTGTGGCTGTGACCCGCTATGTGACCCGCCATGTGACCCGCCATGCTGCGGCTGTGACCCGCCATGTGACCCGCCATGCTGCGGCTGTGACCCGCCATGCTCAAAAGATGCCGCCAGGTATTAAGATCACGACACCTCGCACGCGGTGCTCACGGTGCTCACTCGCATTTGCAGAAAAGAATAACTGAAGTCATTTCACTCTGAATATATGAACTCCTGCCACAGACGGAAAAATCCATCTAAAAGAACTTCACATCACGTGATTCTTTCTGAAAGAAGCTCCGGCAAAACTGTAATGTACTGAGGAGCAAGCTTTTGAGCAGGCTTTTCAAATTTATAATAAAAGGAAAGGATGATACTGGGTCATAGTTTGGGGACGAAAGACGAACACATGAAAGTGAACAGTTATTATCCCGTGATAAATAGTAGAAAAGCTATAGTAGAAAAAGCTTCAGTTGTAGTCATCTGGACTCAGTTTGAAAAAATAGACGTTTCGACTCTCATCCAAGAGTCATTGTCAATAAAAGAATTTAGATCGAGAACTCCGATATTAATACTGTTCTGTGGTAAGACCCACCCATTGGGCGGAGCCTTCCTGAAGTAGAAAGAGTTGTTTGTTTCAACAGAAACTCCCCCCTTGTATCTACCGAGCCTATTCAGAATCTTAATGGGCTATTAGAATCCTCTTTGTCTTTGTGAGACCCTGGCTCAACCACCCTGAGTACCTGATTAGCATCTGAATGCCCTTGTCCTGGTCCTCTACCTTTCCAGGGGTTCAGTAACCCATTATAAATAACAGGAAGATTAAACCTTAGCCCTCCATTTCTGTTTAAAGAAAGTCTTTCTTTTTTAACAAAAATAGCTTCCTTAACTCCTCTTTCAAACCATCTTTTCTCCCTGCTTAAAACCTTCACCTCACCGTCTTCAAACGAGTGATTAGAGGCTTCAAGATGGAGATGCACGGCACTCTGAGGTCCTGAACTAGTATTTCTTCTGTGCTGATAAAGCCTCTTGTGTAGAGGCTGTTTTGTCTCACCTATGTAACGTTCTTTACAGCTTTCTTCACTGCATTGGATCGAATAAACTACATTGCTCTGTTTTTGAGTCGGCAACTTGTCCTTAGGGTGAACCAGTTTTTGTCTTAAAGTGTTTCCTGGTTTAAAATAAACAGGGACTTCGTGTTGTCTAAAAATTCTCTGCAGTTTTTCCGACAGGCCAGACACATAAGGGATAGAAACACCCTTCCTTCTCTGTTCAGTTTCCCTTTTGTCCTGCTTTTTGGTTCTCTTCACTCTGTTGAGGGCCCAAGCGGGGTAACCACAGACTGAGAGGGCATTTCGGACATGTTTTTCCTCTTTCTTCTTGCCCTCTGAGCTGGTGGGCACACCTTGAGCTCTGTGTTGTAAGGTTCTGATCACCCCCAGCTTGTGCTGTAGTGGGTGGTTGGAACCAAAGAGCAGATACTGGTCCGTGTGTGTAGGTTTCCTATATACTTCTATTTGGAGTTTCCCGTCCTCTCCTCTGATCGTGGAACAATCAAGAAAGGCCAAGCGATTCTCCTTAGCGTCTTCTCTTGTAAACCTGATATGTGGGTCCACAGCATTGATGTGATCAGAGAAGGTTTCCAGCTCTTGTTTCTTAATTGTTACAAAAGTATCATCGACATAGCGGAGCCACAGTTTTGGGGCTATGCCTGAGAATGAGGCCAGTGCCTTCTTCTCAAAGTGCTCCATGTACAGGTTGGCCACTATGGGAGAGACGGGCGAGCCCATGGCACAGCCATGAATCTGTCTGTAAAATTGTCCCCGGAATTGAAAGTAAGTGGTGTTCAGACAGATGTCCAACAGTTTACATATGTGTTCAGGTGTCAGTTTGGTCCTTTCCTGTAGGGTGGTGTCTTCCTGCAGTCTGATCCTCACTGCTGCTACTGCATCAGAGGTCGGGATGCAGGTGAACAGGGACACAACATCATATGAAATCATGAGGTCATCTGGGTCCAGTTGGAGATGTTTCACTTTATCCACAAAGTTGTGCGTGTTTTCCACATGATGTACCGAATTCCCCACAAGCGGAGCCAATATAGTTGTTAAATGCTTGGCCACATTGTAAGTGATGGAATCTGTGCTGCACACTATGGGTCTGAGTGGAACCTCCTTTTTGTGTATTTTTGGAAGGCCATAAATGCAGGGCATGGCTTCACCAGGATACAGACTGTAATACAGAGGCCGGTCTATCGCTTCCTCTTTTTCCAGCCTTTGTAAACACTCTATCACTTTCTTCTTGTAGCCACTGGTTGGATCTCTTTTCAAGCGCTCGTATGTGGTCGTGTCCTCGAGGAGGGTGTGGACTTTGGCTTCGTAAACGTCTATTTTTTCAAACTGAGTCCAGATGACTACAACTGAAGCTTTTTCTACTATGGAACACGCCTGGACGAATGAGGGATTACACCGACATAGTAGAAAAGCTAGTTTATTTATTTTCCATCGGTCTGCCCCAAAGAAATTCTGGCAAACCGTCCAGCGCCTCAGGAGGGGGAAGCAGCGCTTCACCAACACCGTTTACGGTGCAGGTGGAGGCCTGCTGACCTCGACTGGGGATGTAGTCGGGAGTCGGACGGTGGAAGGAATACTTTGAGGACCTCCTTAATCCCACCGTCACGTCTTCCGAAGAGGAAGCAGAGACCGGGGACTCAGAGGCTGGCTCATCCATCACCAAAGCTGAAGTCACTGAGGTTGTTGGCAAACTCCTCAGTGGCAGGGCTCCGGGTGTGGATGAGATCCGCCCTGAGTACCTAAAGTATCTGGATGTTGTAGGACTGTCTTGGTTGCAGAGACGTGTGTCTCTGCAACATTGCGTGGCGGTCGGGGACAGTGCCTCTGGACTGGCAGACCGGGGTGGTGGTCCCTCTGTTCAAGAAGGGGGACCGGAGGGTGTGTGCCAACTACAGAGGGATCACACTCCTCAGCCTCCCATAAGGTCTATTCCAAGGTACTGGAGAGGAGAATCCGACCGATAGTGGAACCTCGGATTCAGGAGGAGCAGAGCGGTTTTGGTCCTGGCCGTGGAACACTGGACCAGCTCTATACCCTCCATCGGGTGCTCCAGGGTTCATGGGAGTTTGCCCAACCAGTCCACATGTGCTTTGTGGATCTGGAGAAGGCTTTCGACAGTGTCCCTCGGGGTGTCCTTTGGGGTGTACTCCAGGAGTACAGGGTCCGGGGCCCTTTGCTCAGGGCTGTCCGGTCCCTGTCTGACCGGAGCAGGAGCTGTGTTCATTGCCGGCAGTAAGTCAGACCTGTTCCCAGTGCATGTTGGACTCCTCAGGGCTGCGCTTTGTCACCGGTTCTGTTCCTAGCTTTTATGGACAGAATTTCTAGGCGCAGTCAGGGGTCGGAGGGTGTCCGGTTTGGGGACCACAGGATCTCATCTCTGCTGTTTGCAGACGATGTTGTCCTGATGGCTCCATCAAACCCGGACCTGCAGCTGCACTGGGACGGTTTGAGCCAAGTGTGAAGCGGCTGGGATGAGAATCAGCACCTCCAAATCCGAGGCCATGGTTCTCAACCGGAAAAAGGTGGCTTGCCCTCTCCAGGTGAGTGGGATTGACAGGCGGATTCACTGTTGTGGTGAAGAAGGAGCCGAGTTCAAAACTCTCAATTTACCGGTCACTCTATGTTCCTGCCCTCTATGGTCATGAGGTTTGGGTAATGACCGAAAGGACAAGATCACGGATACAAGTGGTCGAAATGAGTGTCCTCCGCCGGGTAGCTGAGGAGCTCAGTCACACAGGAGGAGCTCGGTGTAGAGCTGCTGCTCCTTCAGCTGAGGTGGCTCGGGCATCTGTTCCGGATGCCTCCTGGGCGCCTCCCTGGGGAGGTGTTTCGGGCATGTCCCATCGGGAAGAGGCCCCGTTGTAGACCCAGAACAACCCTCGGCTGGCTTGGGAACGCCTCGGGATCCCCCCGGAGGAGCTGGATGAAATGTCTGGGGAGAAGGAAGTGTGGGAGTCCCTGCTTAAACTGCTACCCCTGCGACCTGGCCCCGGATAAGCAGAAGAAGATGGATGGCTGGACTAGTTTATTTCTTGGTGCATGTAGCGCTGCATATAATTTGTGCATCATAAAAGAGAAACTGCCTTGTCTGTGATGCTACTTTTGTTCAAAAAGACGCTAGTCATCTTTGCTTTGCTTTTTTATTTAGAGCTCATTTCATTGTGGTTGCACATATTTTAGGTTTATTTTACAAAAGTAATTTTTTCTCCACTACTACCTCTAAAACCATGAGTTTTCAAATGCCGGATCAATATACAATGTGGTTTTTTCCTATAAAAGACTTGGTCAGCCTTTCCTATAATGGAAGGAAACTAAGGGAACAAGTGGATATAATTCCTCATGTGTCCAGCAGTAGTGTGCGGTGGAAAGGAGAGTTCTGGACGTCTACATTCTTCTGAGCTCTCAAAAATGTCATGCTGATTTAGTTGACTATATCAATAACACATTAGTCATCCCAAAGTCTTCAATACTTTTAGTTCCAGTTTAGGGCCATGTTAAAGGCTTTTAACCATTCAAACCAGAGACGTACATTTAGCATCGATGCTCATGCCATCAATCGTTAGCAACTCTGCAAGTCTGAGAAGATCTGAAGGATCTGATGTGGCTCTTCATTCTATCACGTACTTCATCACACGTTTGTTTAGGAAATGTAAAGTTTCAAAAGTACCTGCACAGTGTCCATGTTCCCGAAGAAGTGCTCCACAGGCAGGATTTGATTGCTGTCGTCGTCAGAGAAGTGCTTGCTGCAGTCCTGGATGTCCATGTCCTGCTGGTTCTCCTTGTCCTGGCGAGGCGGAGGCTGAGGTGAAGCCGAGCACCTCCTGTGGGCTGACCCCTGCTCACACTCACAGCTGATCCCTGACCAGGCCACACTGTCCACAGACGCCCTCACCACGTTCTGTGGAGAGAAGGACAATGTGCCACACTCTGGAGTAGTGTTGGAGTAGTGTTGGAGTAGTGTTGGAGTAGTGTTGGAGTAGTGTTGGAGTAGTGTTGGAGTAGTGTTGGAGTAGTGCTGGAGTAGTGCTGGAGTAGTGCTGGAGTAGTGCTGGAGTAGTGCTGGAGTAGTGTTGGAGTAGTGTTGGAGTAGTGCTGGAGTAGTGCTGGAGTAGTGCTGGAGTAGTGCTGGAGTAGTGCTGGAGTAGTGCTGGAGTAGTGTTTGTGCAGTGTTTGTGCAGTGTTTGAGTAGTGTTTGTGCAGTGCTGGAGTAGTGTTTGTGCAGTGCGTTTGTGCAGTGCTGGAGTAGCGTTTGTGCAGTGTTGGAGTAGTGTTTGTGTAGTGCTGGAGTAGTGTTTGTGCAGTGCTGGAGTAGTGTTTGTGTAGTGCTGGAGTAGTGTTTGTGCAGTGTTGGAGTAGTGTTTGTGCAGTGCTGGAGTAGTGTTTGTGCAGTGCTGGAGTAGTGTTTGTGCAGTGTTGGAGTAGTGTTTGTGCAGTGCTGGAGTAGCGTTTGTGCAGTGTTGGAGTAGTGTTTGTGCAGTGTTGGAGTAGTGTTTGTGCAGTGCGTTTGTGCAGTGCTGGAATAGCGTTTGTGCAGTGTTGGAGTAGTGTTTGTGCAGTGTTGGAGTAGTGTTTGTGCAGTGTTGGAGTAGTGCTTGTGTAGTGCTGGAGTAGTGTTTGTGCAGTGCTGGAGTAGCGTTTGTGCAGTGTTGGAGTAGTGTTTGTGCAGTGTTGGAGTAGTGTTTGTGTAGTGCTGGAGTAGTGTTTGTGCAGTGTTGGAGTAGTGTTTGTGCAGTGCGTTTGTGCAGTGTTGGAGTAGTGTTTGTACAGTGCTGGAGTAGCGTTTGTGCAGTGCTGGAGTAGTGTTTGTGTAGTGCTGGAGTAGTGTTTGTGTAGTGCTGGAGTAGTGTTTGTGCAGTGTTGGAGTAGTGTTTGTGCAGTGCGTTTGTGCAGTGCTGGAGTAGCGTTTGTGCAGTGTTGGAGTAGTGTTTGTACAGTGCTGGAGTAGCGTTTGTGCAGTGCTGGAGTAGTGTTTGTGCAGTGTTGGAGTAGTGCTTGTGTAGTGCTGGAGTAGTGTTTGTGCAGTGCTGGAGTAGCGTTTGTGCAGTGTTGGAGTAGTGTTTGTACAGTGCTGGAGTAGCGTTTGTGCAGTGCTGGAGTAGTGTTTGTGCAGTGTTGGAGTAGTGCTTGTGTAGTGCTGGAGTAGTGTTTGTGCAGTGCTGGAGTAGCGTTTGTGCAGTGTTGGAGTAGTGTTTGTACAGTGCTGGAGTAGCGTTTGTGCAGTGTTGGAGTAGTGTTTGTGTAGTGCTGGAGTAGTGTTTGTGCAGTGTTGGAGTAGTGTTTGTGCAGTGCGTTTGTGCAGTGTTGGAGTAGTGTTTGTACAGTGCTGGAGTAGTGTTTGTGTAGTGCTAGAGTAGTGTTTGTGTAGTGCTGGAGTAGTGTTTGTGCAGTGTTGGAGTAGTGTTTGTGCAGTGTTGGAGTAGTGTTTGTGCAGTGTTGGAGTAGTGTTTGTGCAGTGCTGGAGTAGCGTTTGTGCAGTGTTGGAGTAGTGTTTGTACAGTGCTGGAGTAGCGTTTGTGCAGTGTTGGAGTAGTGTTTGTACAGTGCTGGAGTAGCGTTTGTGCAGTGTTGGAGTAGTGTTTGTGTAGTGCTGGAGTAGTGTTTGTGTAGTGCTAGAGTAGTGTTTGTGTAGTGCTGGAGTAGTGTTTGTGCAGTGTTGGAGTAGTGTTTGTGTAGTGCTGGAGTAGTGTTTGTGCAGTGCTGGAGTAGTGTTTGTGCAGACTGACCTTCCTGGAGCCTCTAGACTGGGAGCTGCCTCTCCTCTTCCTGCACCTGGGCTGCCCAGGCATCTGTGGAGCAGAAGGTCAGAGCCGCAGCATCAGGCTCAGCTCTACATCAACACTGAATGTGTCCAAACAGGTCATCTGTGTAGAAAGTATTCACGTTCACTTTTTCCACGTTATGTTCAGGACTTATTACCTAAAAAACTAAATCTACAAACAATACCTCGTAATGACAACCTGACTGAGGTTGTTAAGAATTCTTTGCAATTGTATTAAAAATGTAATCAAAAAGCCCCCCAGCCCCCCCTCAACATGACAAGACTTCCCCATCACCCAGAACATCAAGCTGAGGAAAGCCAAGCTGCCAGCAGTGATGATGGTTCTACATGTCCATCGAGTCCATCCTCACCTCCTCCATCACCTCCTCCATCACCGTGTGGTACGCTGAAGCCACAGCCAGGGACAAACAGAGACTACAGTGCCCTCTGCTGAGAAGGTGATCGGCTGCAGACTTCCATCTCTGCAGGACCTGTACGTCTCCAGGGCTCTGGGACGAACAGGTCGGATCACAGCCGACCCTTCTCACCCTGGACATGGACTATTTGAGCCACTCCCCTCAGGCAGGAGGCCACTCCCCTCAGGTAGGAGGCCACTCCCCTGAGGCAAGAGGCCACTCCCCTGAGGCAGGAGGCCACTCCCCTGAGGCAGGAGGCCACTCCCCTCAGGCTGGAGGTTACGTAGTGCACCTTTAGGGTACGTCACACCTCATGACAGTCTAGACTCGTGAGCTTCCTTTAGGGTACATCACACCTCATGACTGTCTAGACTCGTGAGCTTCCTTTAGGGTACATCACACCTCATGACAGTCTAGACTTGTGAGCTTCCTTCAGGGTACATCACACCGCATGACAGTCTAGACTCGTGAGCTTCCTTTAGGGTACATCACACCTCATGACTGTCTAGACTCGTGAGCTTCCTTTAGGGTACATCACACCTCATGACAGTCTAGACTTGTGAGCTTCCTTCAGGGTACATCACACCGCATGACAGTCTAGTCTCGTGAGCTTCCTTTAGGGTACATCACACCTCATGACAGTCTAGACTCGTGAGCTTCCTTTAGGGTACATCACACCTCATGAAAGTCTAGACTTGTGAGCTTCCTTTAGGGTACATCACACCTCATGACAGTCTAGACTCGTGAGCTTCCTTTAGGGTACATCACACCTCATGACAGTCTAGTCCCGTGAGCTTCGTGGCTGCTAATGTAAACAAAGCCTTAGGGAAAGGTCTATGTCGCGGTGAAACCCTCCGTAGCTTCATGAACACAGCCTAAACACCGGAAACACGCGGAAGCATCACACAGTCAAAGAGTTTGCACAGTGACCACAGCTTGGCCGCTTGTTAGCCACGTTAGCATTGATTAGCCCACCTCGTGAAGGAGCAGCCGATGTCAGCAGAGGGAGGGAGCGGGGGAAGGGTTCAGATGTCTCGGTGAGAAGGGCACCACCGCGGCCAGCTCTGTTCTGTTCCCCGCCGCTTGCTGCTGCTGGGCCCGACGCTGGATCAGGGGCTGGATCTGGGGCTGACCGTGAGCAGCAGGACAGAACTCTATCATGGATGATGTGGCTCTTAATGCGTATAAATAAAGCTAGATACACTTGGCTCGATGTGTTACAAATAGCAGCGGCCATCTTGTAACTGTAATTATAAAATTATTTGACTCTAGAGTGCATCAAACAGGTTAGACAAGTAATTTCACTAAAACACACTGACCGTGATTATATAAGATTCACTAAAATGCTGCGTATTTTACCCCAGTGCGTCCATTTTGGTGATGGTGACGTTTATAACTGTACTTCCTGGTTGGACATGAGCAGAAGATATGATAGTCGCACTTAATTGTTATAGCTACCTTTTAACTTTGGCCATAATAATAAGTAGAGGAAGTCAATAATTGTAACTAGCAACAATGCAATATATTAAGACTTATACGTTTTTTTTAGTTTATTTGTTTTTCAAAAATAAATAATATTGTAATAGTCAAGATAAAGACACGAGACCACAGGGTCACGAGACCACAGGGTCACGAGACCACAGGGTCACGAGACCACAGGGTCACGAGACCACAGGGTCACGAGACAAGACCGAGAAGAGACCAGTTTTTATAACACTCAAATCTAAGACAGTGTCCAGGAATAGACATGACCCAAGGACAGTGCCACCGGGCTTAACCAACCTCACACAGATCTACAGCATGTCATTGTTCCTCACAGATCTACAGCATGTCATTGTTCCTCACAGATCTACAGCATGTCATTGTTCCTCACAGATCTTCAGCGTGTCATTGTTCCTCACAGATCTTTAGTGTGTCATTGTTCCTCACACAGATATTCAGCGTGTCATTGTTCCTCACACAGATCTTCAGCGTGTCATTGTTCCTCACACAGATATTCAGCGTGTCATTGTTCCTCACACAGATCTTCAGCGTGTCATTGTTCCTCACACAGATATTCAGCGTGTCATTGTTCCTCACACAGATCTTCAGCGTGTCATTGTTCCTCACACAGATATTCAGCGTGTCATTGTTCCTCACACAGATCTTCAGCGTGTCATTGTTCCTCACACAGATATTCAGCGTGTCATTGTTCCTCACACAGATTTACAGCGTGTCATTGTTCCTCACACAGATATTCAGCGTGTCATTGTTCCTCACACAGATCTTCAGCGTGTTATTATTCCTTTTTGCACAAAGAGAGTGACCACAGCACAAAGAGAGTGACCACAGCACAAAGAGTGTGACCACAGCACAAAGAGAGTGACCACAGCACAAAGAGTGACCACCACATAAAGAGAGTGACCACAGCACAAAGAGAGTGAAGACTGCACAAAGAGAGTGACCACAGCACAAAGAGAGAGACCACAGCACAAAGTATAAAGAATAAAGTCTGGCGGTAATGCAACGCTTGCATACCAGTCTGGCGGTAATGCAACACTCGGATGCCAACCGCCATAAAACAACAACAACAACAACAACAAAGAGAGTGACCACTGCTCAGAGAGTGACCACAGCACAAAGACAGTGACCACTGCACAAAGAGAGTGACCACTGCACAAAGAGAGTGACCACTACACAAAGAGAGTGAAGACTGCACAAAGAGAGTGACCACAGCACAAAGAGAGTGACCACAGCACAAAGACAGTGACCACTGCACAAAGAGAGTGACCACTGCACAAAGAGAGTGACCACTGCACAAAGAGTGGTCACAGCACAAAGAGAGTGACCACAGCACAAAGAGAGTGACCGCTGCACAAAGAGAGTGACCGCTGCACAAAGAGAGTGACCACTGCACAAAGAGAGTGACCACAGCACAAAGAGAGTGACCGCTGCACAAAGAGAGTGACCACTGCACAAAGCCTTCTCCAGCTCGTTCCAAACACTCTCTCTGGGGGTCAGATCTGACCCTCAGATCTGGGGGTCAGGGAGTCTCTGCTTCTCCTCAGATGTCTTCTTTGCTCGATGCCAATGATTTGACCCTTTTCAAACACACGACCATCTTTTCCATGACCATGTGATTTGTCTTTCCACATTGTTGTTTCACAAACGAGAAGCGACTCACTGCATCAGTCGTATTTAAATACAGTGTTGCAGCTGCAGCTGATGTCCAGCAGGAGGACAAGACATGCTGGACATCAGCTTCAGCAAATGTCCAGCAGGAGGACAAGACCTGCTGGACATCAGCTTCAGCAAATGTCCAGCAGAAGGACAAGACCTGCTGTGCTGTGGACACTTTGTGGACAAGTCGTCTATTTGAACCTTTATTTGCTAAAGTATTTGAAAAGACTGAAAGTACAAGAGAAACTCTGTTAGGTTAGTATCTACTCTGCTGGCCCCTTGTGTTTGTCATGTGCCCCATGTTTGTTTCTGTGTGCCATGTGTTCCTCTGTCTCCGCCCCTCACCTGCTGTCTGCTACTTCCTGGATTTCCCAGTCACCTCCCACCACACCTGCCGTTAGTCTTCTCATTACCTCAATTAGTTTCTCATTACCTCAATTAGTTTCTCATTACCTCAATTAGTTTCTCCAGCCACTTGTTTGTTCCCCACTAATCACCTGCTTCTCTGTGGGTATTTAAGTTCAGTCTCCCCTTTGTTCTGTGTCTGTTTGTCATTTGATGTCTGTCCAAAAGAATGCTAGTAACGCCTGCTCCTGCCTTGTTTCCCTGCCTGCCTGTCTACCTGAGCTAAGTTTGTGCTTTCAGTTCTGACTTTTTGGAATTTTTGAATTCTTTTTTACTTTTGGAGTTTTTTTTTGGGTCTTTTGTGTTTTCGCATTTTTTGGACATTCTGAGCCTTTGTGCCTTGCCTTTGGATTTTGAACATTTGTTAAATAAACTATACTCTGCCTTTATCCGGACTGCTTTTGGGTTTTTGCCACCGGGATCATAACAGTACGAACTGACCAAGATGAACCCAGCAGATCCGAATCAGGTGAAGGCGGCCCTCGAACAACAAGGAACTGTGCTGGGGCGGCACCAGACTCAGCTGGAGTCGACCGCTTCAAGCGTCACAGACCTGACTGCCAAGATGCAGTCCCTTCAACTCTCCCAGCAGTCTGCAGCCGCTTCGACCGCCTCATCGTCACCGCCCGTTCATGAGCCCAAATTGCCTCCTCCTCCGAGAAGTACTCTGGTGAGCCTGGTACTTGCCGCTCTTTCCTGTCTCAATGCTCTCTCGTTTTTGAGCTGCAACCGATCACTTTTCCCTCTGAGCGTGCCAGGGTAGCCTACGTGATCATCCAACTATCTGGGCGAGCCAGAGAATGGGGAACCGCACTATGGGATGCTAGGTGTCTGTCTGATTTATGCTATTGATTTCCAAACCTTGTGGCACCTTGTTTGACACCTTCCTTAATGCATTGTCTGAGGAGATCAAGGACAAGCTTGTCGCCCAACACCTGCGAGGACCTTGTGGACCTCGTCATCCGCATCGACACGCGACTGCAACAGCGCAGACGTGCAAGACCTGTGGAAGGTCCTCAGACCTTTTTCGCCACTCCTGCCGCCCAGCCAGCATTCCTGTCTGCCTCTGACCCTGCCTCCTCTGCGCCAGAACCCATGCAGGTTGACCGCACCCGCCTGACCACAGCTGAGCGGCAAAGGCGTCTCAGCTCTCGCTCCTGCCTGTACTGCGGCCAGCCAGGGCACTTCATCTCCACCTGCCCAGTAAAAGCCAACGCTCACCAGTAAGAGGGATACTGATGAGCTTGACGCCAGTACAACCCTCATCAAACCAACGAACTCTCCTTCCTGCTGTCTTGAGGTGGGGGAACAAACAGGAGGTGGTGGCCCTGCTCGACTCGGGAGCAGAGGAGAATTTCATAGACTCTTGCTTTGTGGCCCAGTGGGGACTACGAACCAATGAACTTAAGACTCTGATGGAGGCCAATACGTTGGCTTGTCAGAGGTTGGCCAGAATCACCCGAGCCAGTGTTCCCGTGGACCTCTGCCTGTCGGGTAACCATCATGAACAAATTAGTTTTTTTTATTATTGATTCTCCCCATGCGCCCTTGGTCCTTGGTCACCCCTGGCTTTCCAAACACAATCCACATGTTGACTGGGTGAGTAGGGGAGTTGTGGGTTGGAGCCCGTTCTGTCATTCTCACCGTCTCCTGCATGCGCACACCAGTCTCTAGGGCGCGGGACTCCAGATGAATACCCAGATCTGTCGGCTGTCCCTCCAGAATATTTGGACCTCAAAGCGGTCTTCAGCAAATCCAGGGCCTCCTCCTTACCTCCTCACCGACCCTATGACTGTGGTATTTACCTCCTTCCTGGCACACCTCCCCCTAGAGGTCGTCTTTATTCCCTGTCCCGACCCGAGACTGAAGCCATGGACAAGTATGTACGGGAGTCCCTTGCGGCGGGCATAATCTGTCCGTCCTACTCTCCTGCTGGGGCTGGATTCTTTGTTGGCAAGAAGGATGACTCTTTATGCCCATGTATTGAGGACTCCATAACAACACTGTTAAGTACCGTTACCCGCTACCTCTTATGTAGTCTGCTTTTGAACTCCTTCAAGGGGCCTCTGTCTTTACCAAGCTCGCCCTACATAATGCGTATCATCTCATCTGTGAGGCGGATGAATGGAAGACTGCTTTCAATACAACCTCTGGTCACAGAGTACCTAGTCTTACCGTTTAGTCTTACTAATGCCCCTGCTGTGTTTCAAGCATTAATTAATGATGTGCTCAGGGACATGCTTAGTTTTTTGTATAATTGGATGACATCCTAATTTTTTCAAAGTGTCTGATCATGTGTTCCATGTCCTGTACTGCCAGATTGGAAAGAAAGACACTGCCAGCACAGCATAAACGTTCCATACTCTTAATTGCTTGAAGAATCTTTCAACGACTGCTTGAGAATCAACTTTGTCAAGGCTGAGTGTGAATTCCATCAGGACACTTTTCTGGGCCATGTCATTTCACCCGGCGCCATCCAGATGGACCAACAAAAGGTCAGAGCAGTACTCGAATGGCGAACACCCTCTAGTCGCAAGGAGCTTCAAAGCTTCCTTGGCTTTGCAAAATTTTATCGTTTTTATTCGCAATTACGGCACTTTGGCAGCCCCCCTCACAGCTGACCTCACCGGCTGTCAAGTTCAACTGGTCCTCCTCTGCCGAAGAGGCGTTCTGCTCCCTTAAGCAATGGTTCACCTCAGCTCCCATTCTTGTCCAACCAGATCCCGACCGGTAGTTCATTGCGGAGGTTGATGCCTCTGACATTGGCATTGGAGCAGTACTCTCCCAGCGTTCCGCCAAGGATAACAAAATTCATCCCTGTGTTTTTTCTCACCGCCTCACCCCCACTGAACATAACTATGATGGGGGCAATAGGGAACTGTTAGCGGTCAAGTGGCCTTGGAGGAGTGGAGACACTGGCTGGAGGGCGCTTCTGTACCATTCCTGGTCTGGACCAACCATAAAAAATTTTAATACATTCGCACCGCCAAAAGACTCCCCCGTCAAGCCCGCTGAGCTCTTCTCTAGGTTCAATTTCACCTTATCTTTCCGTCCTGGCCACAAGAACTTGAAGCCTGATGCACTGTCCCGAATGTTTAGGCCTCATGAAAGAACCCAAGAGTTGTGTTGTAGGGGCAGCACAGTTCCACATTGAGTCCATTGTTCTTGCAGCCCAGTCTAATGAAGCAGGGCCCAGTAAATGTCCTAGTAATCGGCTTTATGTTCCCAGTACTGTTCGCCCACAGGTTTTGCAGTGGGGCCATTCCTCCCAGCTGTCTGGCCATCCGGGATCCAAGCGGCCGCAAGCCTTCATCAGCCGGATTTTGGTGGCCCTCCATGAAAGAAGAGGTCTACAAATTTGTTAAAGCCTGCCCTGTCTGTGCCCAAAATAAGACCTCCACCCGACCACCTGCTGGCCTACTGCAACCCCTGCCTGTTCCTAGAAGACCCTGGTCCCATATTTCCCTCGCTTTTGTCACGGGGTTACCCCCATCAGCGGGTAACACAATGATCCTAACTGTAGTGGATAGTTTTTCAAAGTCTGTCCATTTCATTCCGCTTCCTAAGCTCCCTTCTGCCAAGGAGACGGCAATGTTAATGGTCCAACATGTTTTTAAGCTCCATGGGCTACCTACTGAGGTGGTTTCAGACAGGGGGCCACAATTTACATCCAGTTTTTGGAGGGCATTTTGTAAATTGATTGGTGCTTCTGTTTTACTTCTGGGTTCCGTCCAACGGTCAGACTGAGAGGGCTAACCAACAACTGGAGATGGTGCTGCGTTGCGTGGCCTCCCAGAACCCTGCTTCATGGAGCCAGCAGTTGCCGTGGGCTGAGTATGCCATAAACTCTAACATTTCTTCTGCCACTGGTCACTCTTTAAATGTTCCCTGGGCTATGAGCCACCTCCTTTTTCCGGATCAGGAGAGTGAAGTGGGGGTTCCCTCTGCTGAGGCATTCATCCGTCGCTGCTGCCGGACATGGAGGCGTACACGCTCAGCTCTTCTCTGCTCCTCTGCCAAGATGAGGGTCCAAGCTGACGGGCATCGCTCCCAACCACCCGCTTATCAGGGACAGCGCGTATGGCTCTCCACCCAAGACCTCCCTCTCAAGACGGAATCCCGTAAGCTCAACCCCCGCTTCATCGGACCCTTCCCCATCAACAAGGTCATCAGCCCCACTGCAGTCCGCCTCAGTCTCTTGCGGTCACTTGCGTCGTATACACCCATATTTCCAAGGTCAAACCTTTCTTCTGCAGCCCCCCCACCCCCGCGCCTCATTGAAGGTTCTTAGGTGTATTCTGTACGCCGGCTACTGGATGGCCGCCGAGGTTGAGGACTCCAGTACCTCGTTGACTGGGAGGGCTACGGCCCTGAGGAGAGGTACTGGGTTCCGTCCCCGTCCCCTTGTGTTTGTCATTGTTTTTTTCTGTGTGCCATGTGTTCCTCTGTCTCCGCCCCTCACCTGCTGTCTGCTACTTCCTGGATTTCCCAGTCACCTCCCACCACACCTGCTGTCAGTCTTCTCATTACCTCAATTAGTTTATCTTACCACTTGTTTGTTCCCCACCAATCACCTGCTTCTCTGTGTATTTATGTTCAGTCTAACCTTTGTTCTGTGTCTGTTTTCATGTCTGTCCAAAAGACTGCTAGTAACTCCAGCCCAGCCCTGCCCTGCTCCTGCCTTGTTTCCCTGCCTGTCTACCTGAAACTAAGTTTGTGCTTTCAGTTCTGACTTTTTGGGTCTTGTGTTCACATTTTTTGAACATTCTGAGCCTTTGTGCCTTAGATTTGTTGAACTACTTTGCCTTTATCCGTGTTAACAAGGGTCTAGTGTTTGCATGTTAAATATAGTGTTTCATTTGTCCATTTAGTTAGTCACTCCGCTTTAGTTATTAGTTCATTAGTGCTATTCTTTTATGTTTCTATTTACTATTTGTAACCTGATCTCCAGCTATAGTCCAGCCAATCACGTCTTCTTACTCTCCGCCAATCATAGTTCAGCACCTGACGGGACTTCTGTGCGTTTAGCAAAGTTGTGTTTTTTTTTTTTTTCCCTTCGTATGGCACGGTGTCCGTCTGCTTCCCGTTCGTCGTGTGCTTTTCCTGTGTGTTTGGTCCTTGAGAATGTGAGTTATCCCTCTTAATGCTTCATCTTTGTCTGTTTTAACTATGCTAGTATTAGTCATTACCTGTAGTTTTTTATTAATCCGACTCCATCTCGGCAGTGTAATCTGCGCCGACGATGCGTTCAAGGACGCTCGGAATTTATAGTTTTTGGCGAGAAAATGGCTGGAGATCATTGCTCTGGTGTTGTGAATGTTGCTGCTTGTATACTGTTTATTTCCCATTTGAACTTGTTTTAACGAAGCTAACTATTCAAACCTTTTTTACGGTCTATATATATTCTATGTTTATCTGTCCATATTCATTGACTTATTGTGTTAATATCCATTATTCACTGTACTTCTGTATTGTAGAAACCAAACGTCAAATCAAACATCAAGCAAAATAAAGAGTGAGCAAAGCTGACGTCGTCCTTTGTTCTGGCCGGACAACTTGAAGATTGGGGAAATATATATCCAGAAATGATACAATCCTTCAGAGGTCGCAAGATTGGGTCTCCTTACCAACGCCTCAATTACAATCCGGACTGCTTTTGGGTTTTTGCCACTGGGATCATAACAAACTCACTGTGGATAAAACCCCAAATGACCATTTTACTTCAGTTTCACCTTTTAACTTATTCTGCAGCTTCCACACTTTAGTCATGTCCAGGAGCCACGCTCACAGTCTGACCTTTGACTATCCTTTTACTTGTGTATGTCGCCTTATCTATCTTATAAACAAAGTGGAAGTAAATTAAAATGATTTTCAGATTAAAGTGATTTTTACATTTGTTTAAAGTGCAGCGTCATGTTTGCTGTGTCCCACACAACTAAACTCCACAGGACTAGAGAGAACATATGAAGCAAAAGACAAGAGAAAAATCCTAATTATATTAATTAGGGCTGGGCAAGTTAACGCATTATTATCGCATTAACTCATCACTTATTTAACGCGATCAATTATTTTAATGCAGGTCGGATTCCCCTGGTCCACACCAATTCTAAAGCCATTAGCCACGCGCCGGACTCATGTCCGTAGACAGTGTTGTACCTGAACGCGTTCATAATTTTGGTGAACTGAACGAATGGTCTTGCGTTCATTCTGGTGTCTGTGAACGACAACTTCGTTCTTTTTATTTTCGTTCAATAAAGTGTCAGATTTCTAGAGACTTTCAGGCGGAAAAACACTTAAGTTGCCCAAATAGAGCCTGTGTCTGGTAAGTGTGAGAGCTCCGAAGTTGTAGAGGCGATAGATCACGGAGACCGATTTCGCGCGTCGCACCACACTGCGCATGCGCATCAAAACAAAAAGCAGCACGGACGCGACTGCAACGTGAAGTCAACAGAGCAGCAGGAGTCGCCCTTCTACGACCATTTACGTGAGTTTTATGATAAGGTCGGTGAGGATGGGAACAATCTAAGATTTCTGTGCAAACTTTGCCCAGCAAGTTTCCCCTCATGTTTTGGAGAATATACTGCGAAAGCTGCTGCTAGTGTGGACTGAATGGACAGCAACAAATGGGGGAAGTCTGTCCCTTCAATGTGAATGTAAATACTGGATGTGTAAGGATTTAAAATTGGATATGAAGATGAAATCTGACATTTTCAGCAATAAACTAATACAATAATTGCTGCCTGTGGTTGTATTTGGGCTGTGGAAATAATTTACTGCCGAATAAAAATGCTAATGCACTTTACACTTCTTTTTAATTCATTTTGAATTTTGCACATAAAAATGCGATTAATCATGATTAATCGCGATTCAAACATTTTAATCGTTGCCCAGCCCTAAGGCCAAAGTAAATGTTCCATTTAGTCTCTCCCACAAATGTAGGAGCTTTAATACAAAAATACACCGTTAGGATAAAAACAATATTGTTCGGCCAACAATTTGAAAGGAAGATATAAATGATGTTTGTCTTCTCCTGAGTCAGACCTGGATCTGCAGCGCGGACGCGGACGCTGGGTGTCACCAGAGACCCGCTGATTGGACCCGTAGGTCAGAGGTCATAGGTCTGCAGCGCGTCACTGTGGAAAGACTTTTAGAGGAGAAACAGTGAGAACATGTCCCACTCATGTGGTCTCCTTTCAGTCTTTAGCTTCAGAACTTTGACAGAATTGTGTCCCGGGTCTTGTCACGTGACTGTGGGCGCACACCTCCAGCGGGGCAGGTCCAGCTCAGCTCTAGAGGACCGTCCCACTCCGCACTCCCTCACTCTCAGCTCATCACCGTGCGCGCCGGTCACACCTGGGGCCGGGACGCGGCTCCGGGAGTCCGGCTGATGCGAGGGGCGCAAAGACATGAATCACTGGATCCGGAGGAAGCGGGTCCTTGTGGCGGTGCTGAAGCCGGTGCTGAGCCTGTCCCTGGTCTGCGCGTCCTTCCTCATGCTGCACCGGCTCGCGGAGAAGGACGTGCTGGGGCTGAGAACGGCACCGCGAGCATGGTGCGGCTCTGACCCGTGCTTCTCCTTCAGACACAGTGTGAGCACGGAGGCCCCCGCGGGCCAGAGCCCGCAGCTCTCACCGAACTCAACCGACGCGTCCTGGGATGCGCAGGTTCTGAACTGCAATGAGAACACATCCGTGCGCGCGCAAGACTGGTTCCGCCGCCTGGACTCCCGATTCCACCAGTTCGTCCTGCGCAAACACTGCCGTTACTTCCCGCTGCGCATCAACCACCCGGAGAAGTGCGCGCGCGGCCACGTGCACCTGCTCATCGTGGTCAAGTCCGTGATCGAGCAGCACGACCGGCGTGAGGCCGTGCGTCAGACCTGGGGCCGCGAGCACGACACAGAGTCCGGCAGCATCCGCACCGTGTTTCTGCTCGGCACTGCGTCCACCGGGAAGGACACGCGGAACCTGCAGCGCCTGCTGGAGTACGAGGACCGGCTGTACGGGGACATCCTGCAGTGGGACTTCATGGACACCTTCTTCAACCTGACGCTCAAAGAGGTCAACTTCCTCAAGTGGTTCAACATCTACTGCCCGCGCACGCGCTTCATCTTCAAAGGGGACGATGACGTGTACGTGAACACGCGCAACCTGCTGCAGCTGATCCGCTTCAGGGTCGAGGAGCGGCGCGACGAGCGCTTGTTCGTGGGAGACATCATCTCCAAAGCGGGTCCGATCCGGAACCGTCAGAGCAAGTACTACATCCCCAAAGAGCTGTACGACGGGCCGTACCCCCCGTACGCGGGCGGAGGGGGCTTCCTCATGTCCGGGGCGCTGGCGCGCGGGCTGTTCCGGGCCTCGGAGGCCGTGCCGCTCTACCCCATAGACGATGTCTTTCTGGGGATGTGTCTGCAGAGGCTGGGAGCGGCCCCGGAGCCGCACGCGAGCTTCAGGACATTTGGGGTCACGCGGCGGAGGCTTAGCCCCATGAACCGCGAGCCTTGCTTCTACAAACAGCTCATAGTGGTGCACAAGTTGAGCGCGCACGAGCTGCTCCGTATGTGGAACGTGACGCACGGAGACCGCCTGGTGTGCGCGCGCTCCACCACCTATGAGGACATGAAGCGTGACCCACAGCGCTGACCGGAGGGACACTCTGCTCTGGGACCGGGACAGTGGTCACGGAGTTGGATTTGAAGGAGCTCCTAATGGACACGGACCGTGCGTAACCGTGCACAACCGTGCCAATGCGCGCCCGCGGTCACATGTTCCATCTCTACAGAGCTCCTCTTCAGTCTGGGCTCATCTTTGAGGAGAATCCAGCGCACATGGAGCTCAAGGTGGAGATATGAACTCAAACCAAACTGATAAGAGATGCTTTATCGTTGCTATGACCACACGCGCTGGACTGGACAGACTGGACCTGACTCTGTGCCATTCATAAAGTGCCTTTTATTTGGAGCTGTCCATGCTGGAGTCAAACTAGTCCTCTGTGTGGCCCACACACAACGGGATCAAGACATTATTTTGTGTGAATTGTTCTAATAAAACCATAAGATGGATTCACACGTGACCAGCAGAGGAAATGCATCCGGCACCAACTTCTCACACAAACTTTTATTTAAAACAAGTGTGTTCCAATGACTGTATGTGTTCTGAGTAAACAGAACTATAGATACAACTGGTTTTCAGAAGTTTTTTATGAGCCAATAACACACTTTTACATCCTCACAAAACACAAAATAAAGGAGACATTTCATATGTTCCATAAGCATTAGTGAATGTAAACCTATCTTTGCCCCCAGGTTGATGGCCCTGGTAAAAGTACAAGGCTGAGCAATGAAAACGAAAAAATACTAAATCATAGTCTAATCTCCGTGACCATCTGGTATTTTGGTGACAGTGTCAATTCACGATGCACCTTTTCTCACTCAAAGGACCTAAAGTAGGACTTTTACTGCAAATGTCAGATGTTTCAAGTCTGATGAAAGAAGTAGTTACTAGGACAAAACATATACGCTATATTCAACATTTTAATGATTCACTTGTTTGGTGAAAGAAAGTAAGTTTTTAGAACTTAGACTCATGAAGATTGGAGGTAGCATGACCTTGCATCAGTGGGAATTACCGTGGAGAAATAAACAAAAGCTATCTTACCCCGACATGCTAATAAAGCACACAGTTGAAATTAATGTGATTTGAGGCAGAAATGCTCAGAATGAGTCTGTGATGATTTATGGACTTAAAAACAGCTCAGACCCTCGATCTCGAGTGTGTGTTAGTGAGAAGAAGGAGCAGAGAAAACAAGAGGATTCATCCAACAAACGCCAATGAAGCTGTTGCAGTGTTGCAACACAGATTAGGCACAGAAGTAAATGATAAAACGTATTAAAAAAAAATCTTATAATCGTAATAAAAACAACACTCTTATTTACAGCTGTTATATGGACAGAAAATATTGCACCAGGATGATTGACATTCTGTCAGTATTGCGGCATGATTGCGACAGTATTGCGGCACGATTGCGACAGTATTGCGCATGGGTACGACAGTATTGCACCACAGCGTCGTAGAAGGTCTTCAGGAGTGGCCCTGTCACTCCAAAAGACTCGAGTCTCCTCAGGAGGTAGAGCCCACTCTGGCTCTTCCTGTACAGTGCGTCTGTGTTAGGAGTCCAGTCATACATGGTTTAAGACAGTCAAAGACACATTTGCCCTGCACTGCTCTCTTATGTCTTTGCAGTGAAATAATGGGTTGGATAAGTTTGTTGCATCTCAAACTTGGGGAAAATTATATAAATCAGTCGTGCATATCGGCCCAAAAATATGTTCCTCTGGTTTCTACGTAATCTGCATCAGCCATGAAATAAGAACCATTTTGTTCAATCTTTATTTTATCCTTTACTTTCAATAACTTATAATAAACATAATAATGAACATAATATATAACATGCAGCTTAGAATGTTATACGTACCAGTAATACATTCAGCGTACAGTTATCATGACATGAAAGAATCCAAAAACGCTACCACCCAAACATGTGGTCCGCAGTGTGGTCCAGTGTGGTCTGCACAGTGGGACACACTGTGGTCCATACTGTGGTCCGGAGTGTGGTCCAGTGTGGGACACACTGTGGTCTAGTGTGGTCCATTGTGGTCCACACACACTATGGTCGTGTGGACCACAGTATGGATCACAGTGTGGACCACAGTATGGATCAGTGTGGACCACAGTGTGGATCACAGTGTGGATCACAGCATGGACCACAGTATGGATCACAGTGTGGACCACAGTATGGATCAGTGTGGACCACAGTGTGGATCACAGTGTGGACCACAGTGTGGATCACAGTATGGACCACAGTATGGTCCACAGTATGGTCCACAGTATGGTCCACAGTGTGGACCACAGTGTGGACCACAGTGTGGACCACAGTGTGGACCACAGTATGGACCACACACACAGTGGATCAAACTTTCTTCAAACCTCCAACCCAACGATCTTCAGTAGAACTTTTACTGATCCTCACACATATGTTCCTCTAAGGTTTTTTATGACACCTAAAGGACTGTGTTCTGCAAATGTGACATTGTTTTTGCTTTAGCTTGTTTTAGTAGCACTCCCAATAAATTATGATAAATTGTTGGAATTGTTGTCATGGTAACCTAAGATATTTACACACTGATCCACATCCAGTTCCAGCAGCCATGTTCTGACTCTAACATTCTAACCATGAACTCAAACTCAAACAGGCAGCTGGACTTTCATTACAACTTTCTCTTAAATACTTAATAGGAATATGTCTACTTGCCGACTTGCCCATGTTCTATGATAGGGCTGAGCAAAATAATATGTCTGTTTGCCGTAACTCGACCGACCCTCTATTGAAACTAGCCGACTGAAAAAAAAATATCAGCATTTTGTTGAAAAAATGTCAAAATCTTTCATTTTTCAATTATTTCGCTGACTCACCCACCGGTCTTTCCTGAACCACCGTGTCAAATATTTTCATCACACTTGTAAACCTGACTTTCATCTCAGAGAACTGATAACGCACCGCGTAAAACATGCGCATCTTCATTTTCAGTCCTCCACATGTATCTGTTAAAAAACAGGCCACTCATGAGAGTCGTCATATTGCCTTTTGCAAATAGGTTTGCCGCTGTCGGCGCCACTGACATTTCCATAGTAATGTCACCTTCTGTCAAGGTGTGAAAATTGACTTACGCAAATGCATTCTGGGATTGAAACACCCCCAGCAGTGTCATCACAACAAACATGGCGGCGCCCGTGTCCCCCGCATGTTCCCCCCGCTGAAGCCTGACCCCTGGTTGTCACTCCGAGTCAAAAAATGACCAAATTTGGATCTTTGTTTTTGCCTTCAGTGTAAAAAACCGTCCGACCCAGGTGAAAAATGTTGACTCGGGTTACAGCAAACAGACAATTTATTTGGGGTAGCCTAGTGTGGAAAAAAGTCTATTTCTTTTGGATAGAATTTTCTTTTCTTTTTATTGTAGCCTAAATGCACTTATCAATGGTGTACATTGTTTAATTAAAAAAATATCAAATATGGACCAGTGCAGTCTTTAGGGTGAAAATACATTAGTCCCAACAGAGACAGGCAGAGTTCTGTATTATTAGGACCACAATATTATATGTACATACACCATATGTTCATTTTTATTTGTATGTATTTATTTCTTTGAAAAGGGGAGCATGTACAATTAGAACATACATGTTGCCATTTGATGCATAAGCTTAGGCGTTATGTCCCATTAAACACTTTATTCAATGAATTTGTTGTTGGCACTGTTTACATTCTTTTAAATTTGAATTCTGCTGCTCGTACACTCACAGATGGTCAGATGCAACAGAATTTAGGATCTGTCTAGTTTTCATTGTACCTCATTGGTTCCCTCCACATAAAACATATCAGGGTTGTGTTTTGTTTGCTTCCCACAGGCGAGTGCCACTCCACAAGCTGTTTTCTCATGTTTTAAATCAAAAAGTTACTGACTCTAGCCTTATTTAAATTACTCTACTCAAGTCCTCTGCTGGCAACAAAGTAGAATATCGGAGCATTAAAGTCAAAAGTGATCTTGATGAAGTGAAACATTTTAAAAGGACCATAGTTACAAGTGTAGGTCAGCGTTTACTGGCTGCGTTCCTGTGAGTCGGGGCCAGAGCTGGGATCCTGCTGCCTCTTCCCAGGGGCCTTCCTCTGGGCCCCACTGTCCAGCCCTGCTTCATCCTGCTGCCGTCCACTGCTCGGCCTGCACAGGACAGAGATGACATCAGATCATAGCCCCACAGTCACAATGCACTGGTGCCACAGACACACCCTTTTCTCACATGTCCTGATGCAACCAGAGCTCTGAGGAGCAGGTCGTGTGCTGAGACTTTATCTTTGCTTTAAATAGTTAAGCACAAAGTCATTCAAACATAACTAAAAGACACATGTTCTGCCTTACTGTATTGTATCATTCTCGTCCTTCTCTCAATAGTGGGATGTTGGACTTTTTCTTCATTTATTCTCTTTTGACCACCATCTGATAAGGGGAACTCTCAAGCTGATGAAAAACATCCAAAATATAGCTTAGCCCACTTATTTCCAGTCAATTCAACTATTGTGGGATGAAATGGGGTCAGTTTGTTCTCTAACCTAAAAATAAAAGACTTACCTTAAATTTAAATTTAAATAAAAATATGACTTTTATACAACCTGTATATATTAACCTGCAAATATTAGCCTCTCATAGCATTTTTCACTCAATTTATCTCAGAAAGTAAAAGGGTCACTCTTCATTTTTGGCACATAGACAGACAATACAATGAATATTTGATATGTGAAATATCAGGTCGATGGGAGTGGTAGTCTTGAATTAGTCATATGTTAAAAAAGCCATAATTTCAAAATGATCTCATATTGAAACAAGCTCACCATTAGGGTTGTGTTCAAAATATCGATACGGCGATATGTCGTCACGGACTCCATATCAATACTGAGTCAAAGTATCAATCTTTTTTTATTTTGAAATTTTTTTTTAAGTTTTGTGGCCCGTAGGCTTCAAATGAGGTGGAATAGTATGCTGTTTGTTACATTTTTACATCCAGAGTAAAACCATTACCCATTTGGTACATTTTTAAGACCCTTTTTTCAAAAATCTATCAAGATACATATTGTAATGAGGGAATTGTATCAGAATATACAAGTATCGGGATACATATTGTATCTGTATCGGGATATGCATCTTATCGCAAGGGTCTTGGCAATACCCAGCCCTACTCACCATGGGTTTTTTGACTCACCAATTTTTCACATACTACATTTCAGATTCAACTTCATTAGGCCCCTTAACTGATACTAATAACAAAATGTTCAAATGAGTTCCAAATTCTTTATAATAAGTTCCAAATTCTTTAATAATAAAAAATATCCCAATGTACACAAATTCAATAATCAAACAGTTAATATTACGAGCTCCACAATAGGCTACTAGTAGAAAATAGTTTAATTATGCATAACCATCATACTATCAAATAAAAACTGTATCTGGACAAATTGTGATCAAGGAGATGGTTTCCTCGGCAAAATCGGATGTTATCGAGATGAAGACAGTGGGAACTTCAGGACTGAAGCCCTTAGGAATGACATGTTCCTGTTGTACCTGCAGTTGGGTCCGACTACTTTCAATGTTCATGATACTGTCTAATGATGAAGATTATTCAGTATCTTCAGTACATGAGATGAACCTGTGAGATGTCCAACTGTTAGTCCAAGGGCCAGTGATTTTGGTGTTTGTTTTTAGCCATCAGAAGAAAGATAGACTATATCTTGGCATATGGACAGAAGCTTGAGTTCATTCTGGCCTGACACTTCTTGCAATTCGCCCAAAGTAGGATCTTCTGATGCACCCACTATCCAGGCAAGGAGGTTAAAAAGTTCTTGAGGCACATATTGGTGACATTAAAATCCTCAGAAGTAGGAGGCCACGCCTACTGAACACCTGGCTTTTGTTTAACAGCAGAGTACAGTGTGTGGAGGAGGTCTCTTGGCTCCTTGTCTTGTCCTAAAGTCACATGCTCTGGGAAGGAATGACAAGATACAGAAGCTAGCCGATGGCCTATAAGCACACAGTTGTAATTAATGAAAGTTAGGGCAGAAATGCTCAGAACGAGTCTGTGATGATTAATGGTCATAAAAACAACACAGGAGACCACTGGATCTCTACCTCACAAATCTGACACATAATGTCTTATTGTGAGGCTCAAAGACGAAGCATAGAAGACAAGCTTGTACAAAGGATGAATGAAACAAGCGTCAATGAAGATAAATACACCTGCCTGTGTTTTGATGTTAGATGTTAGAACATGTTAACAGCTCAACACAAAATTGCAAAATCTGTCCTTTAAAGTGATATTTAGTAAGGAATAAAATAAAAACAACACTGTGTGCAGTAGGAAGAGGTGTGCAGGAGGGAGGACACCTGTCGTAGTGAATGCAGTAGTGAATGCAGTAGTGAAAGCAGTAGTGAACGCAGTAGTGAATGAAGTTGTGAATGCAGTAGTGAAAGCAATAATGAACGCAGTAGTGAACGCAGTAGTGAATGCAGTAGTGAAAGCAGTAGTGGACGCAGTAGTGAATGCAGTAGTGAAAGCAGTAGTGAAAGTAGTAGTGAACGCAGTAGTGAATGAAGTTGTGAATGCAATAGTGAAAGCAATAGTGAACGTAGTAGTGAACGCAGTAGTGAACGTAGTAGTGAACGCAGTAGTGAAGGCAGTAGTGAACGCAGCAGTGAACACAGTAGTGAACGCAGTAGTGAACGCAGTAGTGAAAGTAGTAGTGAATACAGTAGTGAATGCAGTAGTGAATGCAGTAGTGAATGTAGTAGTGAATGCAGTAGTGAATGCAGTAGTGAATGCAGTAGTGAAGGCAGTAGTGAAAGCAGTAGTGAACGCAGTAGTGAATGCAGTAATGAATGCAGTAGTGAATGCAGTAGTGAATGCAGTACCTTGCAAGGGCTGTGTCCTCTGGTCCAGTGCGGCTCTTCGGGGGTTGTGGGTGCAGCCCTGGGGGCCCATGAGGTGAGCCTTCCAGCTCTGCAGACGCACAAAGAGCTCAGTCTCAGGTCTCAGAACACTGCTGCCTTGTGCCCTTGAGAAAGCACATACTAAACCCAGGACAGGCGCAGAAGCCACGTTTCTATTGGCCCCGGCCCCCAAACTGGTTCGCTTTAGAGCACTTTGGAGCGCATCTTTTATGGCAGTCTGGGTTCCCATATTCAGGGCGTGGATCTGGGGCGCTGACCTCACCCAAACAGAACTCATGTTTTCTTAGTAAATTAAATCAAAGTCGAACTTGAATTAAGCTTTTTGTCATAAGGCCGACCTCAGTATTTTCACTAGAGACATTTAGTCATTCCAAATGTGTGTGGTTGTGAGACTTCTAGTTTATCCTCAGCTTTTTCTATTTTCTGCGATCTCTCTTCTTAAAGCGTCTCGGGGGAAAGTGTCCTGAGAGTGGAGACACTTTCTGTACAAATCTGCTCCAGAGTGAGTCCAGCACAGACGGCTCCTTTCTGCAGCCACAGCTCTAACATGTTCTGAGTGTTGACTAAGTGTTTGGACTATTCTGGTGTGGTTTCCGTTTGAAAGACGTCCCTGTCACTGGCCTCCTGTGTGAAGGGTTAGTCCCTGTCACTGGCCTCCTGTGTGAAGGGTTAGTCCCTGTCACTGGCCTCCTGTGTGAAGGGTTAGTCCCTGTCACTGGCCTCCTGTGAGAAGGGTTAGAATGCATCTAATCTGCTCTAAACACACATCTGGATCGTGCTATAAAGGTCTTATTGTCATGAAGGTGGCGGATGATACTTTTTATACCTACATTTCAACCCTCAACTCAACATTGGGCACACAAGGAATGGGGAATGCAGATTAAATAAGGTTACAAACAATGCTTCATGGGAAATTAGTTTGATCACTGAAATGAGACGCACTTTCTAGAGAAGGACAGTGCCACTTCATGACATCAGCTGGTACAACAAAGCGTTTTCAGCTCTTGACTAGCTTCACACCCAGTGAATGTTGACATCACTCGAAAGGTCAATCTAGTCCTTAAGGTCATCTGTAAATTCTAGTCTGGAGTAGGAGGAGGAGGAAGAGGAAAAAGAAGAAGAGGAAGAGGAAAAAGAAGAAGAGGAAGAGGAAGAGGAAGAGGAAGAGGAAGAGGAAGAGGAAGAGGAAGAGGAAGAGGAAGAGGAAGAAGAAGAAGAAGAAGAAGAAGAAGAAGAAGAAGAAGAAGAAGAAGAAGAAGAAGAAGAAGAAGAAGAAGAAGAAGAAGAAGAAGAAGAAGAAGAAGAAGAAGAAGAAGAAGAAGAAGAAGTGTGTAACAGCTGCTGCTCAGACAAGACTTCTGAAAGACAAACTCATGCTTTATTAAACACCACAACAGGCTCAGGTAACACTATCTGATGAGAACTACTGTGACTCTACACTTCAGCAGGAACATGCTACACAAGTACTTCAGAGTCAACCTAGAATGGTAGTAGTGGTGGTAGTAATGGTAGTAGTGGTAGTAGTAGTGGTAGTAGTGGTGGTAGTAGTGGTAGTGGTAGTGGTAGTGGTAGTGGTAGTACCAAAAACATTACTGGAGTAGTTTTCTTCATTCATGCATTTTTGAGAAACCCTGCAGTGTTCCACCTGCTGATGTCATGAGGTGTTTATGTTCCTTCTCCTGATCATTAGTGACGGACGATATCTGTTATTTTCCTTTCATCTGCTAAATCCGTGTTGCCAAATGCACTGTTCTCTGAAAGTTGTGAAAAGTGCTTACGTTTCAAACTCATCACAGTGAATCATTAGAAGGCAGAAGAAAGTGAGCACTACATTCGGACTGTAAACGGTTTCAAATTAACTAGTTCAGTTTTTCACATTTTGAAGGCAAACACAGGTACAGAACCATTGAGTTTCAGTTCTTAAGAAGTCTACTGCGTCCACACTTCAAAGGACTGAATAATGCATGACGTGTCCTCACTGTCGTTCACCAGAGATGAACGTGTCCTTCACACACACCAAACATGCTCTTTTGAAGTCCTGAGCTCCACAGCTGTTTGAGTCCGGCCCTGACATTAGACTGTTTTTGACAGAGGGAGCGGGGCCGGAGAGCGGGGCCGGAGAGCGGGGCCGGGGAGCGGGGCCGGGGAGCAGGGCCGGGGAGCGGGGAACAGGGCCGGGGAGCGGGGAACAGGGCCGGGGAACGGGGCAGGGGAGCTGCATTATTTTCATCCAATTACTGCTTTTTATAGACATCATTTGCTCAGCTGGACAGGTTTAGATGCTGAGGAGTGTTTAAATGTTTGTATCCACGGGTCTGAAATGATGACTGACTTGTTGCTACTGTCATCTTGAGGACGAAAACTGCATGCTCACTGTGGGCACTGCACGCTCACTGCGGGCTCTGCACGCTCACTGTGGGGCTCTGCACGCTCACTGTGGGGCTCTGCACGCTCACTGTGGGGCTCTGCACGCTCACTGTGGGGCTCTGCACGCTCACTGCGGGCACTGCACGCTCACTGTGGGGCTCTGCACGCTCACTGTGGGGCTCTGCACGCTCACTGTGGGGCTCTGCACGCTCACTGTGGGGCTCTGCACGCTCACTGTGGGGCTCTGCACGCTCACTGTGGGGCTCTGCACGCTCACTGTGGGCTGTGCCAACAAAAAGTCTGAAAAGAAGAGAATTCCTCTTCTGTAACATCGTTTGTCCAGAAATGTTTTCATTCTCCTTTTCATGTGATTTTCTTTTACAATCTGGTAAAAAAGAATGTGAACCTTTTATTATCCAGACCTTAAACTTTGGTTGGGTGTTATTTGGCACAAAATCTTGATCATACGTCAACTAAGATTTTAAAATCTTTGTTCATTTTGTATGTTTTAAGCACAGATTTGACCAGACCCCTGGTATAACATCACTCTCTGTTTTTCACACCACAACAGCAACGCTCTAAACTGGGCTGAAATAAAGTTATTTTTCAGACAAGGTAAACCCCAACCTCCTTTTTCTTTTGATGGTTGTAGAGTTCTGAATGGGATTGGGTTTTTTGCCTTGCCATTCAAATCTAGAGATTGTTTTATTCCACTCATAAGCCTGTTGGGGCTGGAAACTGGAAGAGTCTGGAATAGATAGATCTGAGCAAAACTTTAATTTTAATAGAGTCAATTCTTTGACATAGACTTAAATAAACTTTAGGAGGGGTATAGTTTTTATCTAAATATTTGAGTTATTCCGTTTGCAATTTCAAAGAGAAGGTCCTTCTAAAAGTCAAGGCGGGTCAGTTTGTACCCCAAAAGTGGATGTAAATGCATTGCATTAGGTTTGGTTGAATACAATAAAGGCAATTTTATGTTTCCAAGCATCAATTGGCACACCATGGATTGTTTTTGATTGTCTCATATATTGGGCCCCTGGTTACAAGTACAGTGTTAACATGAGGGGGACCAGGCACAGCCCTGCCTCACCCCTCTTTCCAGAGTCTGTGGGTCTGTCATGTGACCGTCATAAAGGTCCCCTAAACTTTCATTCTTAAATGATCCATTTGAAATTGGCTCAGCACTTTTAACACATAAGGCGAGCTAACTTATTATACTTTTCATGTTGTTTCTGTAAATGGTTCATTATGTCGTCTTGGGTTTGTACATTCTGTCTGATCATTGTGAATTCAATATGGGAGTATTTGTTCGCAACGATTTTTCAAACAAAATTGTTTGCTTTAGTATTTCCTTTTTAGGCCTAGGATAATGCTAATAATAATGTCACTTCTGTCTGAAAATCATCTGTAAAGAGGTTTCAAATGGAAAAATGTTTTTTACCAAAGCTTGAAGCAGGTTTAAAATCTGCTGAATTCCACTGGACCCAGAAGTAGAATGATGACGTCATCACTTAAGAATACATATAGTTTTACGAGACACGTGAAAAATAGACTTTTTATGTTTGTATCAATTCATAATTGTCACAACAGAAGAATTCAGATGGTACCTCTAAGTTTTTTTTTGTTTTACTTAATTTGTGTATTTTGTTTGTTCCATTTAAAGGTGCACTATATAACTTTTGTCGCCATTAGATGCTTTGCCTGGAATATTCCACAAAATACAAGTGTACACAGTCAACCAATCTTGGCTTAATTCTTCACTAATGATGGAATGCACATCAATAGTCTGCTTAGTATCGATCTGTCCACATAACAGCTGTGGATAAAAGTGTCACTATTATTACGAGTATAAGAGATCTGTTTTTATTATTACACGTCTGTGCCTAATCTCTGTTGCAACACTGGAATTTCCCCATTGTGGGACAAATAAAGGTTGTCTTAACTTATCCAACATAAAAAATATATGTTTTATATAATAAAAAACAGTCATCTGAGTGTCCATCACCAGTGTCCATCACCAGTGTCCACCACCAGTGTCCATCACCAGTGTCCATCACCAGTGTCCATCACCAGTGTCCACCACCAGTGTCCATCACCAGTGTCCATCACCAGTGTCCATCACCAGTGTCCACCACCAGTGTCCATCACCAGTGTCCATCACCAGTGTCCATCACCAGTGTCCACCACCAGTGTCCATCACCATCACCACTGCAGCCTTTACTCTCTCCACTCCAGCAGACAAACTCACTGCTTCAGTTCATGTACATATCTTGAGTAATAACCCCTCGTACCTCAGTTCATTACTAAAGACGCTCACGCCGCACGCTCTGTTCCAATAGTTAAATACATCTCCCTGTTCCTATTTCAGTTTGTGACTGGAACCAATTACAGAGGACTTTAAAACTTCCTCTCTGTGTGTTCAAAAACCCAATCTGGGCCATTTCACAGGTTCAATGCATGTTTTAGCCTACCTGGTAACATTCAATACAAAATATGACAGCTACGTCTCTATGGAAACTAGAAGCATGTGGCAAATCCTGAGAGTCAGCTTGGACGGGGTGTTGAAAGTGAATTCTCTGTCCTTATGTCCACACAGAGCAAAAGGCCTCACCTCGTCTCCAGGCTTGAAGTTGGCGTGGCACATGGGGCAGTGGTTGGACGCTTTTCCAGGGCTGGGTGCTGAAACAAAGCAACACAACAGCTCATGTACAAGGAAGAGCTCCGAGCTACAACACGCACAGGCACACAGGCACACAGACACACAGACAGACACAGACATACACACACACAGACACACAGACACACAGGCACAGAGGCACACAGGCACACAGGCACACAGGCACACAGGCACACAGACACACAGACAGACACAGACACACAGACAGACACAGACATACACACACACAGACACACAGACACACAGGCACAGAGGCACACAGGCACACAGGCACACAGGCACACAGGCACACAGGCGCACAGGCACACAGGCGCACACGCACGCACACGCACAGACACGCACAGACACATAAACACACACAAACACACACACACACAGACACACGCACACAAGGTCAGTGACGCAGCCGAGTGGTCAATAATTCAAACAAACATATGGTGGAGCACACCTCACCCCTTCATCACCACAGCTCCCACACAGGCCAAGCTGCTCCCACAACACACACTGGACACACTTATTGCTTAGACTGATTCAAAATATATACAAATATATCTATGGACATTATCATTGAATGTATTTACACATAAAAGAAACAAGGAAATCTTGTTAAAAGATGCAGCTGGTCGACACCCAGACACTAACTAATATAAAACTATATAAAACTAGCAGAGTAGAAAACAAGTAGAAAAAATAATAATAAATGTAATCTATGTATCCTTTTTATTATCATTTTGCTATTAAAATCTCAAAAGTAATCTTCAAAAGTATACTGTATTCCAGCACAGCTACTCGAAGTCAAAGGAATATTGTATTTGTGCCATTTTGTGCTTCTAACTGCACAGTACTGAGAGTACACATACTCACCAGCTCTTGTGGCGAGTATGTGTCTGATTTTTTCCTTCCTCAATCAGTGATAAATAAATACTTACATCAGCAACAACATATTGCTAATTTAATTCTATTTCACATTTTTACACATTTGATTATTATTGTTATTCCAAATACAGTACAGTTCTCTGATGAAACCATGTAACAGAGTATGTAATACAATATATTTGAATTAAAGTGTTCTGTATTCTGTAACTAAACATATGCCAACAGAATGTGTAGAAGACTCTTCATGGTCCATGACTGAGGGTAACGGCTGTAACATGTGCTCCGACTGTTAAGAAAAACATCAAACTCAATTTGAGATGCTATTAGCGTCTATTAGCAAAAAAGAGCTCATTTTAACAAACTGGCTTTAGTGGAAGGATCTGGCAACTAAAAGTGCAGGATATATTCTGCTTTTTGATTGGACAGTAGAATCCAGACTGCTTGTCCTGTGAATGAGGGGCTTATGCTCTTCACTCCAAAGTTTGGTGTCAGAAGTTCGGTTCTGGGCGAGACTGCGCTTGGGTCCGGATCCGGACTGAAGTCTGTCTATTAGTCAAATCAAATCAATTCATTTTTGTAAGGCCCAAAATCACAACAACAGTCACCTCTGAGGGCCGAATCAACAATGTCTGTGGTGGCGATGGAGTCAGACAATGTCTGTGGTGGCAATCTTAGTATTAGTAATCTGGGATCTATAAATTATAGTTCAAAACTAACTACCGCCTTTAACCAATACATTATGGTCCCTGAGCAGAGTAAAGCAAGGACAAGCCCGGTACACTCACGGTTGCAGGTGGGCCCCTCCATGTGTGGCCCCAGCTCCTCACTGGGCACAGCCTCGGTGCACTGGGGACACTGGCTGAAGCTGCCCTGGCTCTCACACTCTGCCAGCAGGTGCTCCGTCACACTGCAGATCTCCACCACCTGCACGCCACAGAACGACTCATTTAGCTGTAGATGTTGTGGTTGAGATTCAAGTATAACACAAGTGCTCAAATATCACTTTCTATACCTTCAATTTTTATCAGCTTGTTTTGCAACTTTAGTTTTTATCATAGACATCATCCTCAACATTCAAATGTCTATATCTACAAATCAAATGTTTATATTTTACTCCCTCCTAATTTGATTACATGCAAAATACAGCAGCAGTTAACAGAGCAGATTAAAAGTGTAAACTCTGCAATTGGTAGTACAAATGGTATAATAGAGTAAAATCTGCCCAGTACAGATTTATTATTAAAGCAGCTCTTGGGTGAAAAACTGCTAACAGCATGCCAATGAAACTCATCCCGGTGAATAATTAGCATGCTAGGACTTTGTCTGCTAAGGGATCATCTCAAAATGGGTTGAAGCTGAAAAGACTTAATATTTTTCGTCTTGGGGGGGGGGGGTTGAACCTACAGTTCGTCTTTTTGTTGTTTTGAAGCTTTAATACATCGTTGTGGCAGTAATTGTTTTGAAATACTAAAAAACTCTCTCAGCAACGAGCGTTAGGCCAACATTAGGCGGCGGGTGCGGGCGGAGCACGGCGGGTGCGTGTGGGGGAGCACGGCGCGCCGTGGCCAGCGCGGGGAGCGGGGCGGGCGTCGAAAAGTTGGAAAAGCTTTTTTGCGGCAGCAAATGATCAAGAGATTTGGCTCTAGTAACGTGACTACGCACTGCCCAGAAGAAGGACCAAAACAAACCCGCATGAGGTTTTGGCCAATCACAGAAGACGTGAGATTCTCACAGAGATGAAAGCACATGTACTGCTTCTGTCATTCTGACATGTCTAAAGTCTAAACTCAGGCAATTGACAATTACAGGTTTTGACAAGAAACATTAGTTTATCACTCTCTCATCCTCTTGAGACTATCTCAATGTGGTCATCTCACTATTTGGGTTGAATGGGATGTGTTGTAGGGCCCCTAGGGCCCGTGGACCATATGGATTGAGCAAACAAACATGCGCGACTGGTGACATTATTTGGAGAGTTCATAACTTCTACTGATAAACATACCAAAGGATGTTCAGGGATGTTCACTAGAGGTGAGCAGGGTCTATCAAGCTACTAACGTTTTATCGACGCGTAACATTTTATGTGAAGCCAGACATTTTTTTTTTGTCTTTTGAGGGGTGGAGGGGGTCCAGAGAGAGACAAAAATATTACGTCTTTTAAGCTTCAACCGATTTTGAGAAGATCCCTAAGTGTTCAATAGATGTTTACTGCTGCGAAGAGTTTAAAATCTAGTTCTGTTTTTCAGGTTTTTAAGACAGTAGAAATCTGGTACAGCACATTTAATTGATCGTATTGTGTTATTTCCTCTAATAAGACAAAATAGATGTAAAAGTTGTAGGCTTATTTCATTTTTGCCTTCCTCGGAGGTGTGTTGTTCCCAGGCGTGGTCAGTTTAACAGATGTGACTGACTCAACCTGTACCTGTTTGCAGTGGTCACAGAGAGGTAAGTCTGTACCTGTTTGCAGTGGTCACAGAGCGGTAAGTCTGTACCTGTTTGCAGTGGTCACAGAGAGGTGAGTCTGTACCTGTTTGCAGTGGTTACAGAGCGGTAAGTCTGTACCTGTTTGCAGTGGTCACAGAGAGGTAAGTCTGTACCTGTTTGCAGTGGTAACAGAGTGGTAAGTCTGTACCTGTTCGCAGTGGTCACAGAGAGGTAAGTCTGTACCTGTTTGCAGTGGTCACAGAGAGGTGAGTCTGTACCTGTTTGCAGTGGTTACAGAGAGGTAAGTCTGTACCTGTTTGCAGTGGTCACAGAGAGGTGAGTCTGTACCTGTTTGCAGTGGTCACAGAGAGGTAAGTCTGTACCTGTTTGCAGTGGTAACAGAGTGGTAAGTCTGTACCTGTTCGCAGTGGTCACAGAGAGGTAAGTCTGTACCTGTTTGCAGTGGTCACAGAGAGGTGAGTCTGTACCTGTTTGCAGTGGTTACAGAGAGGTAAGTCTGTACCTGTTTGCAGTGGTCACAGAGGCGCAGCATGGGGCAATGCTTCCAGTAGTGTCGGTCCAGTCCGTCCTCAGTGAAGGCCTCATCCTTGTGCTCACAGAAAATACACAGACTACAAAAAGAGAATATATATATATAATTATATTTATTATAGCGTTCAGCTTTCACATAAAACAGTAGAAATCCGGTACAGCACATTTAAATCACAGAAATTCTACTGAAACACATTCCCTACCTAAATATTTCTCTGTCACTTACTTGTCTAAATAGTTGCCAACGGACTCTGGTGTGGCGACAACTTGTGTCGTCTCTTTCGCTGGCCTTAGGACACCTGTGATTATAAAGAAAGATGCTTAGTTCTTTGTTGTTGTTTTTTTGTCTTTTGGGTTTTGGTTCTTTGGTTAGACGTGGCGTGGTGTTCGATGCTTATGCTATCGATCACTTATCAACTTGGCTTGTCCGGGAAGATTTGACGGAATGAGGAGTCAGTCCCGTTATTTTTTCCTTTAGCTGCTAGCATTAGCTCGCATAGATCACAAGCGCTGAATAATCCTGGGTTTGGCCTGATACAAACCCCTTAAGCATATTTAGGTCCAAGCCTCGCTAAACCTTACTGTTGAGTGTAAAACTGGCATCTGAGGCTAACTATGTTGACATTTCTGCTGTTGTGGTTTCATAAGAATCTAGTGACACTAAACAACTTCTTTTAAATGTTTCTGACGAGGAGAGCATATAAACGATGAAATAAACATTTTATATTCTTTAAAATGACAACTGGCTTCATCGTTCATTTGTATGTGAGGGAACGTTGAATTTGACACAACTCCGGTTAGCATAAACTAGCCAAGTGATCTAGTTTGAGCAACTGGCAGAGATGGTGAATTTTGCCTCTATGGATGTCTATGTGCCCTCTACTGGCAACAGTGGCAAATTAAACATTTATAAAGAGAAATAAGGGTAATTGCTGCAGTAAACATGATGTGTCCACTCAAACATGTGTAATTGTTGCTGTGGGTGATGTACATACTGGCTCGAGTCGTTCTCCGGGCCAAATTCTCCTCTTTGGCTGGTTGTCTTTGCGCTTTGGTACTTTTGTCCCTGTCCTGAAAACACAGGAGACATCAGCGTGTATGCCCTTGTTTTGAGATGTTGGTGGATGCCTCCTCTCTAAGATGATGTTAGAACACTTGGATGGTGAACAGACTTACAGTGTTTTCCTTGAGGGCGGCTAGCTGCTCTTGTAGAGACTGGACCTGCTCCTGGGGCCCTGCTGTCTCCTGAACACAAACACACAGATTTCAATGCTTCTCTGGGACTTTACTTTGGCGACATTTTACTTCCACTTCGAACTTTTGAAAAGAGACTCTACCAGTGGCTACAAGAAGAAGGTGATAGTTACAGAAGCTTGAGACAGAGGAGGTTATAGAAAAGCCAGCCTGTATCCTGGCAATGCCTTCCATTTATGGCCTTCTCAAAATTCACAGAGAATCTTCTACTTAGACATATTGTGTGCAGCACCGATCACATACAATGTGGCCAAGCATTTGACAACAATCTTTCACTCAGAACACCATGTGGAAAACACACAGTGAAACATCTCCAAATGGACCTAGATGATCTAATGGTTTCGTTTGCAATGGCGAACGATGACTTTTATGGATGGGCAAGCAGACTTGGGGAGTTCAATATTAAGTGGATAACACAAAAGTAAATACAAAATCAAACATGCAAAGTTGGGCTTTGAACCCCAGCCTCCTGCATGAACGGTAAAGGCCTATCCTACTGAGCCAATTCATTACACAAATTAGCAATGTGTTTAGCAGAACACAATAGATCCCTGCTACAGTCAGCAACACATTTTGCACCGTAGCCCGAGCTGCTGTGGGCTCTTCAGACAATATGCATCTGAGGCAGCAGTTCTCTAACAAGAACCTTCTTGCCAATTACAAGCCCAGAGCCCCCCATGCTGCAGATGACCGGTAACTGGCTCAGCAACTCAACACCTTCTACTCCAGGTTCGTCCGGACCAGAACCTCCCACCACAAGAACAGTTTCTTTCACCCTGCCATTGGACTCATGAACACTGACACTTTAACTACAATTTAACCAATCACTCACTGCGCTGTTCACTTTCTACACTACATCTGTAAATTTAACTGTACATTTTGTGTACATTGTAAGCCTATTTTCATTTTTATCTTATAGTAAGTGAGGCTAAGTGCTCCTCCTTGCGCATGCGCAGAGCTCTAAAAGAAGCTGCTGTCCGCTCTGGTTCTAAAAGCTCATGTCAGAGAGTGGCAACCTAATTGTCTCCATGACACCTCCTGTAGACTGGAACATAACCTTTCTGAGTTCTGTGTGTGTAAACTTAGTAAGTGACGAAGGCAAGGCTGCCAAATCTATTGCATCAGTATCACTTGAAAATGTAGCTTGTCTTTCAGGTACAGTGATGATTCCCAAAATGTACAGGTAGGAATTACGAGATGGAATTGCGTTCCAGGAGCAGCAGCAGCAGCAGCAGCAGCAGCAGCAGCAGCAGCAGCAGCAGCAGCAGCAGCAGCAGCAGCAGCAGCAGCAGCAGCAGCAGCAGCAGCAGCAGCAGCAGTAGCAGCAGCAGCAGCAGCAGCTTTCAACCCCACAGTATATTCTCAAAAACATGAGGGAAAACTTGGGCAAAGTTTGCACAGAAATGTTAGATTGTTCCCATCCTCACCGACCTTATCATAAAACTCACGTAACTGGTCGTAGCAGGGCGAATTGTTGCTGCTCTGTTGACTACACGTTGTGGTCACGTCCATGGTGCTTTTTGTTTTGATGTCGCGGTGCGACACGCGAAATCTCTGTCTCCGCGATCTATTGGCCTCTACAACTTCGGAGCTCTCACACTTGCCAGACATAAGCTCTTTTTGGGCAACTTAACGGTGTGTTTTTCGCCTGGAAGTCTGACACTTTATTGAACGAAATTAAAAAGAATGAACGTGCCGTTCACAGACACCAGAATGAACGCGTTCACAGTATCGTTCATCTGCAGTAATACAGTGCGTTCAGTTCACATTCACCAAAATTATGAACGAGTTCATTAATTTTCGTTAAATGAACGCGTTCAGGCACAACACTGGCACCAGTAGACGAGGTTTGGTCCCGGGTTAGTCCTGCTTTAGGACTGTGTAAGATGTGGTTTTGTGATGTGAAAAGTTTGATATGATCTATACGATAAAAATGGCACAGACAAATCACTGAACATGACAAAACGGTGCATACGTCAACCAGTGTTCCGTCGATCTTGGCGAAGCCGTCAAAGATCTTCTTGTAGATGAAGTTCTTGCGAGCGGTGTGGTCGTTGGGCGGTAGGTACTTGAGCAGTGCGGCCCTGTGCTGCTGGTACATAGAGAGGATGATCCGCACAGCTGCCCCCCTCACCGCAGAACAACTGTGAGCCAGGGCCCCTGTGCAGAACTGATACACAGCACAAGAGAATCAGTGTGTGAAAAAACCTAGCAGACATTTCAAAAATCCAGAAGCATTGGCATTTGAGACCTTCTTTTCAACAGTTATTTGTAGAGGCTTCTTAACCCTGAAAAAAACGAGGTCATTGTGCTGGTCCTAAACATCTACGAGATGCTTTATCCGAGCAGATAGTCACAGTGGACAATGTTAGTGTAGCCTCCAGTTCTACTGTAAGAAACCTTAGAGTCTTATTTGACCAGGAGCTCTCATTTAAAGCACATATAAATCAAGCCTGTAAAACAGCCTATTTCCATCTGCACAATATAGATAAAATCAGAAGAATTCGGCCTAAAAGTGATGCTGAAAAACTTATCCATGCATTGGTAACGTCTAGATTCGACTGTAACTCCTCCATTATATATATATTTATTTTTTCACATCATGACTTCTCCAGTCTCCAGTAGTAAAGGCCAGAGTCCAGACGAGCTCAGTATTGTATTATTTACATGATTTACTCGTGCAAACAGTACAATGATGGGAAAAGTTCATGTTGAACACCATAAGACGTTAAGTAAATCACTGGCCAGTCACATAATCCCTGAGCAGTGAGGACAATCGCAATGGACCGAGAGAGGGTCCATGTACAGTGAGTAAAAAAGAAGCCAGATGCCCCGCCCTGACCCACCGCTACCACAGCTCTTTACTTCCAGGAAACACCGCTCCTCTGGGGTTTCCACGGCGACATAGCAGCACAAGAGACAATGTTTGAACTAGAGTTGAGCTAACAGTGGATTTTACCATTGCCGACAGTTTGATGGATCTACCATAGTTTATCTGAACTACGGCGGTCACCAAGTCACCACTTGTGTTAAGCGTTACACTACAGTCAGCATTGAACATCTGACATTATTGTCATGAAAAACAAGTCAAATCAATTGATTTGTTGTCATTCACACATAGATTTGATTGAGGGCTAAGAAACTAGAGGATGTAGTACGGCCCCAAGTATTCTACTGTGAGGTACGGCATATTATTATTAGTTCATTTGGAAATTATCTGTGCATGTTAATAAAACATATAAAATGTGATTCTAGTCCTGGTCTAATTTCATCCATTGTTCTGCATCCACGGTGGATGAAGTGTGTTGCTCAAAGGGAAGACCATTTGCATTGACCCAGCATTGACCCAGCAGTGACCCATGCCATACTAACCAGGTCACACCCTGCTTTGCTTCCACAATCAGATGAGATCGTGCTTTCTCAGTGTGACTTTAGAGGCAGCATGGTTTATGTGTCAATATCCAAAATAATCACAATATATCAGTACAATATTCATTGTCATGGGGGATGGTCTGATATGGATTTTTTTTGAGCCAAAACGATATTCGATATTTGTCTTGCAGTTGTGGTTGTTAACCAATACTTGTGAATACCAATATTAAAATTTAAAGTCCATAGCAAGGCCCAATTTATGTTAAGTTATAGATGTTTTACTATACTATTTACTTTGGACTTTAGTAAACAAAAGTAACTATGTATTTATTTGGGAAATAAAATATTAGAAAAATGAATGTGTAAACATATAGAGATATAGCCCAATTTTTCTTCTTTATTAGATTTATTAGACAGGAAAGACCTTAAAATGGGGCATGAGAAGGGAGGACACACATACTGGGGCTCTGCAGGAAAAAATATTAGGCCCAAAAATGGGTGCTATATTTTCAATATCAGACCACAACCAATGCCAGGATGACCAATCCCTATAGGAAGCTATTGTAGAGACTGCTATCGTTACTGTCATTTTACATCCAAGGACACAAGTGTGAACTGCTGTGTTTATGGTCTCTTGACAGGGGGCTCTAACTTAACAGGTACATTAACCATTTAACATCAAGCATAAAGCTTTGAAAGATGACCCAGTTGAACAGAAAAGCACTCAGTTCACATGCATTTCAGAACATGTATGAAGAGATCTAAACTACAGAATTAGCATACTTTATACAATAATAATAATACATTTAGTTCTCTGCAGAGGCAAGTATTTGACCCACGTAATGCATCTTTGTGATTTGAGAGAAGCAGCTATTCAAATTAAGATTTTGACACTATTCAGATCTTATTGCAGTCTTCTAATCATACAGCCCATTTAGAGGTGGGAGAGATAATGAAAAAGTAATAATATCACAATTGGTGTTGCAAACAGAAAAAAAAAAATCACATGAACACAGACATGTACTGTAATATTCTCAGCCACTTCAGCAGACTGCACACTACACACTACACACTACACTGAAGTGTTACCCTGTATTTCCATGCTGAGCCTGTGTGCTACTACCTACAGGCCAGTAACAGCTCTGAAGTGTCCTCCAGGTCAACTACAACGTCTGTTTCTCATGTGAATGCAGGGCTCAGTCAACAGGAGGAGGGGCCGAGTGGAGCCTGCATGAACCACACGCACACCACCCAGAGCACCCACAAGTACAGGAGGAGGGGCCGAGCGGAGCCTGCATGAACCACACGCACACCACCCAGAGCACCCACAAGTACAGGAGGGAGGGCCGAGCGGAGCCTGCATGAACCACACGCACACCACCCAGAGCACCCACAAGTACAGGAGGAGGGGCCGAGCGGAGCCTGCATGAACCACACGCACAGCACCCAGAGCACCCACAAGTACAGGGGGGAGGGGCAGAGCGGAGCCTGCATGAACCACACGCACACCACCCAGAGCACCCACAAGTACAGGAGGAGGGGCCGAGCGGAGCCTGCATGAAGCACACCCACACCACCCAGAGCACCCACAAGTACAGGAGGAGGGGCCGAGCGGAGCCTGCATGAAGCACACCCACACCACCCAGAGCACCCACAAGTACAGGAGGAGGGGCCAGAAGGGTGGGAAAGAACCAAGTCAAACTCATCAGCTGACGGAGGACACATCAGACACAAGACAGAAGTTTAAACAAAGGTATCGTCTTTAAACATTTAGGGCGAGGCAGTGCTGATGATAGAGCTGTCAGCTGCTTTTGTGTTTTGTGCTCTGTATTCGGGTTCGGTAAACATTGCGTTCACATTTGATGATGTCATAATCTAAAAATCGAGGGCAAGGGTCTATCCAACACTATGTGAGATTTACTATTTTTGAAAGAAATATCCAAAATAAAAATTCACAAATGAACCTTTGTGTTTGTCTCTACAAAAGTCCTTTCAACTGGCAACAATCATGACTTTGGAGTTGAATAATGGCATTACTTTCTGAAGCTATTGTGAAAACAATTTCACTTTTGATGTTGAACTTTGTGCTAGTTTTTGTTTCATGTGGATAGGCCAAGAATGACAGAGATCAACCAGATCAACAAATCTACAATCTGACAGATAAACAGTGGATTTTTCTTCTCCTGCTCCTCGCCTGGACGACCTCTGCTATACTAGATGACCTTTGCTGTACTAGATGAGTCTCTTTCCCTCCGAGTGGTTCTGGCTCTACAGTCTCTATCTGCAAATGGAAGCGCATCAGTCCTGGACCATCTTCTCCAGGTTTCTACTTTTTCCCACAGGGTTTTTGTAGCTTTTCCTCACAGAAGGAGGGTCTAAGGACACGGGAGGGTCTGGGAAAGGTCTCCATTTGCTTAATTCCTGTGAATGTTTGTTAATCTGATTCTCTATTATTCTCTATCATCAATTGTTTGACTTTCCGCTGGTCAAATCAACAATTTTGTTCAGCCCTGAAACGCAATTTTAAATGATTGGGATTCTAGAATGTCGTGGTGTCATGTGAACGCAGCCTACTGCCTAGTTGCCTGTATGATTTTTAGATTATGTAGAATAAGAAAATGCATTGGAATTGTATGTACAGAATGCCCTCAATATCAGAACATAATCACCCTCTGAATAAGTCACTTTTCAGCCTTAATAATTGACCTCTTCCCATGTGGTGGATCCATTCATTTTCTTATCCTTATTCCTTTCTGTCCACCATCTGATAAAAGGACAAGATCAAGCTGCTGAGCTGTTAAACATAAAAATAGAGCTGTAACACATGTAGTAATAGTTCCTGTCAACCTGACACCAACCATTATGGGATGTGAAGAGCTTGTGACCACTTACAATTAGAGTAAATCAGGTATCAGAGGCAAACACTACAGCGCTTCACAAACGCTCACATACTTGTTTGATCTCCAAAGCGTTCAGGAAAAGCTTCAGTTTGAATTGGGGCTCATTATAGGGAAAATAGGCCCCCCATGGTAAGGGATTAAATGTAGTATCACAATATCAAATCTCTGTATCAATATGCGCATTCAATTCAATCTATTTTTGTAACGCCCAAAATCACAACAGTAGTTGCCTCGGAGGGCGTAGAAGTTTGTCTCAAATGATTGCCATATGGATATTATTTGCCTTATGGATATAAGTTTATTTGTGTCGCACATTTCATACACAAGGCAATTCAAAGTGCTTCACACAACAGGAAAAATGCATTAAAATCACAAAGAAATTACAGAAATCACAAAACAGTTTAAGATATAAAAGAGAACAGTGCAAAGAAAATCCTTTCAGTCATAAACACAGCTGAACAAAACGGTTTTATCTTAGATTTGAACATTGTCAGAGTAGAACCTGTCACATCTTCAGGAAGAATGTTCCAGATTTTAGCTGCATAAAACTGAAACGCAGATTCCCCATGTTTAGTCCTGACTCTGGCACCAGCAGGAGGCCATTCCATGTTTAGTCCTGACTCTGGCACCAGCAGGAGGCCGGTCCATGTTTAGTCCAGACTCTGGCACCAGCAGGAGGCCGGTCCATGTTTAGTCCTGACTCTAGCACCAGCAGGAGGCCGGTCCATGTTTAGTCCTGACTCTGGCACCAGCAGGAGGCTGATCCATGTTTAGTCCTGACTCTGGGCACCAGCAAGAGGCCGGTCCATGTTTAGTCCTGACTCGGGCAACAGCAGGAGGCCAGTCCATGTTTAGTCCTGACTCTGGGCACCAGCAGGAGGCCGGTCCATGTTTAGTCCTGACTCTGGCACCAGCAGGAGGCCGGTCCATGTTTAGTCCTGACTCGGGCACCAGCAGGAGGCCGGTCCATGTTTAGTCCTAACTCTGGCACCAGCAGGAGGCCGGTCCATGTTTAGTCCTGACTCTGGCACCAGCAGGAGGCCGGTCCATGTCTAGTTCTGACTCTGGCACCAGCAATAGGCCGGTCCATGTTTAGACCTGACTCTGGGCACCAGCAGGAGGCCGGTCTATGTTCAGTCTTGACTCTGGGCAACAGCAGGAGGCCGGTCCATGTTTAGTCCTGACTCTGGCACCAGCAGGAGGCCGGTCCATGTTTAGTCCTGACTCTGGGCACCAGCAGGAGGCCGGTCCCTGAGGTCCTCAGAGTCCGAGGTGGCTCATATGGCACTAACATGCCCAAGATGTATTTTGGTGCTAGGCCATGGAGAGACTTGAACACAAGCAGAGTTGCTTTAAAGTCTCTTCTCTGAGCCACAGGGGGCAGTGCAGAGACCTGAGCACAGGACTTATGTGATGGTACTTCCTGGTTCTAGTCAGGACCTGAGCAGCAGCGTTCTGGATGTACTGCAGCTGTTTTACAGCTCGTTTGGAGAGGCCAATGAGCAGGCCGTTACAGTAGTCTAATCTACTGGAGACAAACGCATGGACAAAGATAAAGATGCTCTCTCACCTAAAAAACACTGCAAGTTTGAGATGGTGAGCTGGCCCCTGTCTTCACTGGCATTTTTAATACCTCCCTGGAGTCCTGCCATGTCCCAGCCTGCTTCAAGTCGTCCATCATTGTTCCTGTCCCCAAGAAGCCCCAGATCACTGGACGTAATGACTGCAGACCTGTGGCGCTGACGTCTGTAGTCATGAAGTTATTTGAGCACCTGGTCTTGCCCAACTTCAAGTCCTTTACCTCCCCCCCTGCCTGACTCCACCTGCAAGGGGAGCACTGACTCCCTGATGGATCGGAGGCAGTACGTGCAGCTGGGGAAGAATGTCTCAGACACTCGGACTCTCAGCAGAGGAGTTCCACAAGGCTGTGTACTTTCCCCCCTGCTCTTCTCCCTGTACACAAACTGCTGCACTTCCAGCCACGACTCCGTAAAACTGATCAAGTTTGCGGACGACTCCACCCTCATCGGGATCATCTCGGACGGGGATGAGTCTGTCTACAGGAGGTGGAGCGGCTGGTGTCCTGGTGCAGCGGTAACAACCTGTAGTTCAACGCCCAGAAGACAGTGGAGATGATCGTGGACTTCAGGAAAGTCTCAGTCCCCTCAGCCCCCCATCACCATCTCAGACTCCCCCATCACCACCATAGACACCGCTTCCTCGGCAGGACCTGTACGTCTCCAGGGCTCTGGACGTGCACTCCCCTCAGACAGGACAGCCGGACCGGAACTTCCCGCCATAAGATCAGTTTATTTCCCTCTGCCGTTGGACTCTTCTAAAACACTGTCACTTTAACCATAATTTAGTCACTCACTGCACTGTTCACTTTCTGCACTAAATCTGTAAATTCAACTGTACATTTTGTGTACATAGGAAGCCCATTTCTATTTTATTTTTATTCCATAGCAAATTTAAATAGTTTTTCTTTTGATTTGATATAGGTTGTTTTATCATTGTTCAGTGTTTTATGTTGCACCGAATCACTAAAGCAAGTTCCTATGTTTGAGAATTCTGTTCATTGACAATGGTAATAAACCTTTTCTGATTCTGAGATGATGTTTCTTCAGAATGATTTGGGTTTTGAAGCCATATCAGAGCACCTGAAATGCAGAGTGGTGCTGCAGCTCTCACCGTCATGATATTTTCCAGGGTGAAGCCGGAGCCGTTGGTGCCCAGAGCAGCCAGCAGATTCTCAAGCAGCTCGGCCTGGCTTTGGACTAGACGAGTGGGCAGCGTGGATCTGATGGGCTTCACCAGCTCACAGGGGATCCACTGCAGCGCCCGCACATCTTTCAGCACTGACATTTCCTACAACATACAAACAAATCAGACACTCGGGCACCGTAAACTGTACACCAATCTTGATGAGAGTGCCGTGTCTATGAACAGGAAACAGCTGATTCTAACGTGTACCAGCTTTGTTTGCTAAGCATGCAGTCTTAACATATAAGTTAGCATCCCTGGAAATACGGCAGTTTATCACAAGATCGTGTCAGAGTTTTGTGAGAAATGATTATTGTCTGCTTTGGGTTATTTTTTATCCAAACATCTGGCTCAAAATCATTTTGGGAGTCAAAGAAATTTAGACCGTTTTGGAAGCTAGTACTTGTACCAGTATGGTTCACTAAAGATCATACCAATCCAATCCAAAATGAAATGGTGGCAACATGACTAGTGAAAGTGGGCATAGCTGGAACCTACTTGTACAAAGGCAATGGCAGCAAGGCGCAGACGGTTACATGCGTCCCCAATGCGGGGCAGCAGATGGGGCCAGGTCTGTTCCAGACAGAGGCTGAACTCTGCTCGCCCCAGACCTGCCCCAGGAATGACCTCACTGAGCAGGAGGAACAGCAGCTTCAGCGAAGCCTGGAACACCTACAACCAGAAGCAGGGATCAAAGTGGGACAGTGAAAATAAGATGATATCAGATCAAAGTTAAAAGCTGGGGGTCGGTGTAATCTCCTAGAAGTCATTCACATTGTGCAGCCCTTTGAAACTTTTTATACCAAAGTCAAAAGGTTCTCGAATAGTGGTACTGCTGGCAATTGGACTCCTTCTTGTAATACTCAAGTATTCCCCACTTTAGATCTAGTTAGGACCTGGCTGGCCTTAAAGCTGATCTCTTTTTAAAGGATTTTTCCCCCGTAGGCTTTATTAGACAGGACAGTGCAGCAGGAAATGGGGATGAGACATCGCAGCAAACTGTCAAGACCCGGATTCAAACTCGCAATGCAATTTGTTGCTCACAAGGACCACACATGTGCTATCCACTCAGCCACCAAGCAGCATCTGATCTTCTTTTTCAACCCTAATTCAGAAATGGTTAGGCCCTGAAGTAGTCCCTAGTTTAGACCTGGTTTAGCCTGATTCAGAACTGGGTATGTCCAGGAACATTTTCTGTTGCCGTTTCCCACTCTCATGTTGAACCATGGCAGGCAATACCCACTAGATTGCCTGCCACAACTCGCTAGTCACAGCGAGTTGTTTTCAACGTCGTCCAATTGTGATTGGAACTGTATACAATTTCCTGTCCCTGGCAGTAGAGCTCCAACCTTATGGTTCTCATCCAAAATTCACTTTAAAATCATTTAGCCTGTTGCTTTTACAATAGACTGCATGGCAATGTGCTTAAACTCTAGTTAAAGGAATAATAGAGGATTTTTCGCCGACTTGAGAACTCAAGCGACTGCTTGTTCATTTTTTAAAAATGCGCACGTGCACACTCACCCCCCACCCTCCATTTGTTTCATAGAGGCCGCTTACCATCAAACCTTGTGCGTGAGCATGCAACAGCCCCACTGCAACACGTGCGTTTGTTTATTAGTGCGACGGATCGCACTGAAGGAACTCGCTAAACACACACCGGCATATCAACCACGCATGCACAGCAAGGGAAACGTGCTGCTATCCTGGGAATGAGGCTGCAGGTGTGCAGTAGCACGCAGGGAATGATTGACATGTGGGAGAAATACTTGGCTGTCCAAGCCACCAGGAAATGAGACTCAGATTGCGTGCCAAAAATCCTCTATTATTCCTTTAATACTGGTCCGCAGGAACAACTATGACATCTAGAAGTCTTTATCATTTTATCTATTATTCCTCTTGTAAATTCTGATTTATGAGCTTTAATAAATACTTTGGTCAATGGGTTACAGTTGTTGCTTTGTTTAATTTCTTGTTTATAATGACCCATTATTTGTAAATTCATATAAATGTCCTGTTTCTCCAAGCTAAAGCTTAAGATTTTATTATACAATCCGATAAAAATCTTTACATCTTTGTTAAAATCTGTGCTGTTAGGTGTAAAACTTTGATCAACCAGTTTAAGATTTTAACATCTTTGTTTAGGTTTTATGTTTTTATTTGTTCTTTCCAGGTCATGAGTACAGATTTTACCCAAGGATCCTCCAAATGACAAAACCCATCTGCCAGTAAAGGAACCCCCGGCAATACATTACTCTCAATATTTTTCCATTGAGCGTCATATTCTGGGTCATTACAGCTGAATTTGAGCTGAAATAAAACCATTCTGCAGAACAGGGTAAACACCATCCTTCTTTTTCTTTTGATAGTTGTAGAGTTTTGAACTAGAAAAAACAGCAGATTAGGGATGGAAATGGGAAGAGACTGGAATAGATAGAGAAATCTGGGATAAAAATGTATTTGTATAGTTTGAATCTTTGACATAAATCAAACTGTCAATGTTTCAAGATCTTTTTTATAGTTGTAAAGAGAGGAGTATGAAGTTTCTCCAGAATTGTTTATAGATCTTTATGGAGGACCACACAGAAATATCTAAGATTCGTTTGAATGGGAACCGGTAGGTCTTTCTAATAGACCAATTGGACCAATATTTTAAATTAGGTATGGAAATTTCTGGTTTGGTCAAATGTAATAGAACATCTGCGTTTTATGTTCCATTATAAATCATCAATTGTTTCTAATTGCTTTGTATTTGGAGCTATTGGTCACGGATCTGTCAAGTGACAATTGATTTTAGTTCTTGATGTTGGATTGTCATAAAGAGCCCCAATATTTTTTATAGTTAGGTCGTCTATTTGAATTTTTTTGCACTGTAAATAAATAAGGCCAGCAAACAGTATCAAAAGCTTTTTCAGCATCCACACTAATGATCACACCTTTGTTTTGTTGCTTTTGTATTTGTTTATGTGCAAGTATCGTCCTGTTATCTTTAAATTCACACTTTCAACGCTAATTATTTATTGAGGTTATATTTAGTGCAGAACGATTAAAATATCTGGTCAAAGCTTTTCTCTACTTGACCTCCAACTGTGCAAATCACTGCAAAACCCGGACAGCCAAGTGTTATAACACCAACACCATCTAAATAAACTTGATGCAATTCTAATGGCTCTTGTTGCTTGAATCCGTCACAGCCTTTGCAGAGAGGCTGAGATTGCTCATGTGTTTGTTTAGTTGGTACACCCCGGCAGAGGCCCAGGACAGAGCAGCCGCAGAGGACTCTGAAAGGAGCGTTTGTACGGTTAAACGTTAGACCAGGAGCAGACAAAAATAAACAGGTTTATGAAAAAGGGAAAGTACATGCTTTACCATTCCAAATCAGAAGAAAGCTAAATTAAAGAAAAAGAGACATCACATTTTTGTTAAACCAGTTGAGAGAAAACATATTTCCACCACAAATGCACATAACGCTTCTATGTGCACAAAACAAACACCAGAGAACAAGACTGAAACAATACATACAAGTCCCATTTAGTCCAAAGTCTATCAACGATGCTCACTTTCAAATTCAGTCTGAATGTCGTTTTATCCCATTTGTCTGATATCTACCCTGTCAGTCAAGTCCGTGATCATTAGTGTGATTTGTGTCATTTATGTGTGGCTGTCTAAAAGTCCAACAATATCTGTTTATTGGGTCCATGGCAGGAGTTTTGAGGCTCAAGTACATACTGTATTTTCCGGACTATATACTCCAGAGCAACTTATTAGATAATTAGCACTGGCTATAAACTTTGTATGCATCACATCGGCTACAAGCTTTGCTTTGCAACTGTGTATGATTGCATTGTCCCTGTCAAATATTTTTTTTTGTTTTTGTTGTTTGTTGTTATTTTCACACTGGCCACCGCCTGTCACATTTTGATTTTCACACTGACAACCACAAGAGGGCGCTCTAGGCTCTAAGCGACGCAGAAGAAGAATCAGCACTTTTCGAGTTTTGAGTTGTTTAGAAGTGACGCAGAGGAAGAAGAATTCAATGGATTGAGTGATTTGGGGTAATACTGATGCTTTGGTAAACTTGTTAGTTATCTGAATAATTGTTAATATGTTACGTTAACATACCAGACACTTACCACAGTTCTGTCTGTGCGTCATGTAGCTGAAGGTGTTAGCGTTAGCGTACGTACACCTATTCACCATGTTCTCTAATCTGTTATTATTCTAAATTGAATTGAACATTTCCCCAAAAATGCAATTTATACTCCAGTAAGACTTATTATTTATTTTTCTTCTCTATTATGCATTTTTTAGTTGCTGTGAATTATACTCCGGGGCGACGTATAGTCCAGAAAATATGGTAATTACTCTGAAGTGAACCCGTCACTCCCCGGAGATTTATTGTTTTTTTAGTCTTTTAATTTCAGTAGCTTCAGATTTTAGTTTTTTCTCTTCAGTCATGGCCGGAGAAATTTTAAGTAGCCAGAAATGATTGCAATTCTTCATCTTTGTTTCCTGATATTTTGGTTAAAAAAAGGTTTTAGAAGGATTCAAAGGATGGTTGTATTTGTTGTTGTTAGGTTAAAATTACATTATTCTGCCAATCTGTTCTCTCTGCCTGTTGTTTTCTATGATTTCAATTTTTTGGAGCATTTTGAACTACTTTCATAACATCTTTGTTTGGTGAAGAGCATTTAAAAATAATTATTTCTTGTGAGGCCTTTTTTCATTGTTTCATTTCCTGTAGAATTTGCGGATCCTTTTTTCTCGTCATGTTCAGACAGCTTTAGTTAATTATGTAAATCATTTAGTTTCTTATGCTTTTGTTTTGGCCGAGGAGGCAGCAATTACTCTGCAAACTGGTGGAGAAACCTCACCATTTTGGTTTTCCTCTACATAAGTCTACATACGTTTTTATATATTGAGTATCATAGCATTAAATCACCAAAAGTGTGTTTTTCTGATCCTGATCTACAGTGATGCACAGTCAATAAGAGCATGATTGCTTAACTCTATTGTACCTATGTCTATGTTTGAAAATAAAAAGTAGTCTATTTTAGTATAGCTCTTATTTAGGTTGAGAGAAATGTGTATATTGGTGGACATTAGGATTCAACTCTTTCCAGATATCGAAGGTTCCCTCAGAGTGGTTTGCAGTCAGAGCTATGTCTTTAGTATAGAACGAGAGGTCGCTTCCTAAGGTAGCATATATATTTTTTAAAAAGAAAACACACTTCCATTAGTCATTCAAGTGACCGATACAAATCTGCCATCTTTATGCTTGTGATAGGGCTATTCTGCTTGAGATCAATATGGCCACTCCCCTCTTATGTTTTCCCCTGTATGTGGACTATTAAAGTCTGTTATAAACTAATTTTGGTAATTTTTTATGTTCCAAGTCATCTATTTGTTTCTTGTAGGTATATATCTGATGTTTTCTTTTCTCATCTTTGTTAATATCGTTGACGGTTTAATTGGACTCAATAAGCCATTAACGTTAAAAGATGTAATTTTTCAGAAGCCCTATTAACCATGTTGAAATCATTCTTGTAACACAACACACAAACTGCATGTTTTTAGCATGAGCTCTTTTTTTTTTGCAAAGAGCCCGGAGACCAATCCAAAAAGGATCAGAAGATGGAGGGAAAACTATTTTCTTTATTTTCCATCCATCCATCCATTTTCTGCCGCTTATCCGGGGCCGGGTCGCGGGGGCAGCAGTCTGAGCAGGGACTCCCAGACTTCCTCCTCCCCAGACACTTCCTCCAACTCCTCCGGGGGGATCCCGAGGCGTTCCCAGGCCAGCCGGGAGACATAGTCTCTCCAGCGTGTCCTGGGTCTTCCCAGGGGCCTCTTCCCGGTGGGACATGCCTGAAACACCTCCCGAGGGAGGCACCCAGGAGGCATCCGAAACAGATGCCCGAGCCACCTCAGCTGGCTCCTCTCGACGTGGAGGAGCAGCGGCTCTACTCCGAGCTCCCCCCGTGTGGCCGAGCTCCTCACCTTATCTCTAAGGGAGCGCCCCAGCCACACGGCGGAGGAAACTCATTTCGACCGCTTGTATCCGAGATCTTGTTATTTCGGTCACTACCCAAAGCTCATGACCATAGGTGAGGGTAGGAACGTAGACCGACCGGTAAATAGAGAGCTTTGCCTTTCGGCTCAACAAAGGGCAGCCCTGGCGGAGTCCAACATGCACTGGGAACAGGTCTGACTTACTGCCGGCAATGCGAACACAGCTCCTGCTCCGGTCATACAGGGACCGGACAGCCCTGAGCAAAGGGCCCCGGACCCCGTACTCCCGGAGCACCCCCCAAAGGACACCCCGAGGGACACGGTCGAAAGCCTTTTCCAGATCCACAAAGCACATGTGGTTGGGCACTGGTTGGGCAAACTCCCATGAACCCTCGAGCACCCGATGGAGGGTATAGAGCTGGTCCAGTGTTCCACGACCGGGACGAAAACCACTCTGCTCCTCCTGAATCCGAGGCTCGACTATCGTCCCCGGTCCCCGGTCTCTACTTCCTCTTCGGAAGACGTGACTGAGGGATTAAGGAGATCCTCAAAGTATTCCTTCCACCGTCCGACGACATCCCCAGTCGAGGTCAGCAGGTCTCCACCTGCACCGTAAACGGTGTTGGTGAGGCACTGCTTCCCCTTCCTGAGGCGCCGGACGGTTTGCCAGAATTTCTTTGGTGCCGACCGATAGTCCTCCTCCATGGTCTCCCCGAACTCCTCCCAGGCCCGGGTTTTTGCCTCTGCGACAGCACGAGCCACGGCTCGCCTGGCCTGCCGATACCTGACGATGACCTCCGGAGACCCACAAGCCAGAGTGGCCTGATAGGCCTCCTTCTTCAGTCTGACGGCATCCCTTACTTCCGGTGTCCACCACCGGGTTCGTGGGTTGCCGCCACGACAGGCACCGGAGATCTTGCGACCACAGCTGCGAGCAGCCGCATCAACAATGGAGGCGGAGAACATGGTCCACTCGGACTCAATGTCCCCAACCTCCCCCGGGACATGGGAGAAGCTCTCCCGGAGGTGCGAGTTGAATACCCTACTGACAGAGGGCTCCACAAAACGTTCCCAACTGACCCTCACAATGCGCTTGGGTCTGCCAAGTCTGTCCGGCTTCCTCCTCCGCCAGCGGATCCAACTCACCACCAGGTGGTGATCGGTTGACAACTCTGCCCCTCTCTTCACCCGAGTGTCCAAGACACGCGGCCGGAGGTCAGATGACACGACAACAAAGTCGATCATTGACCTCCGGCCTAGGGTGTCCTGGTGCCATGTGCACTGATGAACACCCTTGTGCTTGAACATGGTGTTCGTTATGGACAATCCGTGGCTAGCACAGAAGTCCAATAACTGAACACCGCTCGGGTTTAGATCGGGGAAGCCATTCTTCCCGATCACCCCTTCCCAGGTGTCACTGTCATTGCCCACGTGGGCGTTGAAGTCCCCCAGTAGAACAACGGAGTCCCCGGTCGGTGCACTGTCCAGTACTCCTCCCAAGGACTCCAAGAAGGCCGGGTACTCTGCACTGCTGTTCGGCCCGTAGGCCGCCACAACAGTGAGAGACCTGTCCTCCACCAGAAGGCGGAACGACGCGACCCTCTCGTTCACTGGGGTGAATTCCAACACGTGGCGGCTGAGCTGAGGGGCTATAAGCAAGCCCACACCAGCCCGCCGCCTCTCCCCGCGGGCAACACCAGAGAAGTGGAGCGTCCAGCCCCTCTCGAGGAGATGGGTTCCAGAGCCCAAACTGTGCGTGGAGGTGAGGCCGACTATATCTAGTCGGTATCGCTCAACCTCCCGCACAAGCTCAGGCTCTTTCCCCCCCAGCGAGGTGACATTCCATGTCCCCAGAGTTAGTCTCTGTGTCTGGAGATCTGGTCGCAGAGGCCCCTGCCGTCGACTGCCGCCCAGATCTCTCTGCACCGGCCCCTTATTTTTCCTCCTGCCCCGCCCACGGGAGGGCGGCCCCACGTCGCTCTTTCGGACTGTGCCCGGCCGGGCCCCGTGGGGTAAGACCCGGCCACCAGGCGCTCGCCATCGAGCACCCATCCCAGGCCTGGCTCCAGGATGGGGCCCCGGTGACGCCAATCCCGGCGACGTAAACGGCCTTGTTCTTGTTCTCATCATAAGAGGCTTCTGAACCAATCTTTGTCTGACCCGTCACCTAGGACCTGTTTGCCTTGGGAGACCATACCAGAGGCTTGAAGCCCCCGACAACATAGCTCCCGGGATCATTCGGGCGCTCAAACCCCTCCACCACGTTAAGGTGTCGGTTATTTTCCCTCCTTAGATATTCAGAGAGCCAATACTCCACATACTTAACCACATCCTTCCATTCAGTGTCCTCTGGAAGACCGACAATTGGCAGATAACCTCTGTGATTACAATTCATCTGACTTCATCAGACAGGACATGTACCTGCAACTATGGCTTGCAGGGTATAGTGACAGTGTCTTTCAAATCGGAGATCATTTTCAGTGGCTGTAGCTCGGCTTTCACAAATCTTGGATTTTAAATCACGCATATATGCCATGGCCGCATCGATCTTTGGGTCTATGGCGCTCCTGGACTCCTCTGGAGCGGCGCCTGGCCCAGAGCCGGAGTTGGCAGTGCCAGCTAGCTCAGGTGTAGTACGGCTAGCACAGCTAGCACGGCTCTCGGAGGCGTTGTTCTTCTACATTTTCTTAGACATGTTTGTGAAATAAGTGTCATTATTTGTTTGTTCCCATGCAGAAATATCAAATGTCCCCAGGTGAACTCGTAATATAGACGGATAAATCCAACGGATTCAACTGCAGCCCGACAAACACGACCAAGAGAGCATTTAGCATCCCGGAAGTCAGAACTTCACTCATTTTTTAAAATAAATAATCTGCATTTCTGATAAAACCGGCCAAAATAAATCCATCGGATCACTGTTCATCCAAACCACAAGGCTACAACTGGAACCGGTCCAGATGGATTCTCCAGAGTTTGTGAACTCACAAATATTGCAAGATTAATCTTCTTCAATGTTGCAACGTAAATTAGTTGTGCTTAAAATAGACATAATTTACCAATAAATGTTTTAAAAGAGCGAAAAGGATGCATTTCCTATTGAATGAACAGAGCGCTTTCCCCCACAGCAGACCACGCCCCCTATTATCTAGGGTTAGGTGCTTTGTTCCAAACATGGTGAGAACAGCGGGAGCAGGACTTACAGTGGAGACCTTGTCCTGCAGGCTCCTCTTGAGCAGTAGCACAGTGGCTCTGACCATCACCCTGAGCTCCTCTTTGGACCCACAGCTGGACGCCTCCTTCAGCCTCTGCTGCACAGACTCCAGGGCGTCCTCTCGGTACGACCAGTTCTTTGAGTAAGCTGCGCTCACCTTCAAACAAGGGATGAAATACGTTTGATCTTACATATTAGTTAGGATAAATAGTTCTTAATACTGCTGTTGTTGAAATGACTAGTGTAAACTCATAAATGGAGGACAAGGGCCTTGGTAAATGAATCCAAGGAAGGGTTTAGCATTTGATCAAATTTGAACTGAATCGAGAGGTGTTTAAAACAGTCAATGATCAGCTTGGGTCTAAGTCCAAAGCCGATTCTCTTTCACTCACTACGTTTACATGTACACAGAACTCTGAATGCTAAAAAAAAAAACCTGAATTAGTTTCTGCCCTAAAACCTGTCAAACAACTCTCCTCTCGGTTTATAGCAGGTCAAAGAACCGATTAAGTGCAAAAGGGCGTGTCTAGTAATTTAGCATTAGCACTAAAACTTTGTAGCTGTAACTGTAACTATCATACATAACCACAAACATAGATGTGGGACATCTCATTTACGTTGAGCGTTTGATTTTACGACTTGTTTGCAGTTTTGCAATTAGTGTGAACGTCGTGAGTAAAAGCATGTGGCTTTTAGTGTTCAGACTTTGGCGGAAGAAATGGCTATTTAGATTGAAAGCCGTTTGACCTCGTTCTTAAACATAAACGTAAAATCCTATAACAAAGAATGACCAGGGTTAAAACACAGGAATTGGGATGGAATAATTCTCTTAAAAATAAAATGGTACCCCCTGCCCTCCCTGTGAGATCGAGGCGATTGCTGTAGTGATTTGGGGCGTTACAAAAATGATTTGAATTTAAATTGAATTTTGACATATTCCCAAACATACAATGGTTTCCCCAAAGACTTGGATTGCATGTCCCGCCTCTCGTTGGGCCTTCTCGCTCAGCGGCTCTGGTTCTCCGCTGACACCGGCCGGTCCTGTTGTGCTGGTCAGGAGAGCAAGATCCTCCGGTGGGCTGGATGTTCTCTGGGCTGGCCTGTCCCTCCTCTCCAGTCCGGATAAGGGCCTCTTGTCAAGTGCAAAAAGATCAGAAAGCGTCATGCATAAGACATATTTTCAAAAGCAATATGAGAATATGAGCTAAATAAACTATAGACCCAAGATTTGTAAACAAAGTGGAACATAATGCAATTTCAAGTTAGAATTAACCACAGAATATTTTAGACAGAGTCCTGTATAACAAAGCTCTCATTCAAAGAACGTATAAATCAAGCCAAACTGCCTATTTTTTTCCACAATATAGCCAAAACTTGACACTGAAAAACTTATCCATGCATTTATAACGTCTAGATTAGACTGTAACTCCTGCTCACAGCGTGTCCTAAAAGCTCCATAAAAAGCTTTTAACTGGTTCAAAACGCAGCAGCAAGATTACTAACAGGAACTAAAAGAAGAGAGCACATTACGCCGGGCCTGGAGTCTCTTTAGAATCACATTTAAACTCCTCCTCCTGACTTACAAAGCCATAAATGACATGGCCCATCCTACCTCAAAGATGCTATGGAACCATATCATCCAAAAAGAGCTCTTCACTCTCAAAATACTGGCCTTCTGGTGGTCCCAAGAGTCTCTAAAAGCACAGTAGGAGGTAGAGCCTTCTGGTGGTCCCAAGAGTCTCTAAAAGCACAGTAGGAGGTAGCGCCTTCTGGTGGTCCCAAGAGTCTCTAAAAGCACAGTAGGAGGTAGAGCTCCTGTGTTATGGAATCAGCTCCTGTCCATGTTAAAGAGGCCGACACAGTCCCTTCATTTAAGACCAGGCTTAAAACGTTCCTCTTTGAAATGGCTTATGGTCAGGCCAGTTAGGAACAGAAATATAAAGCTACAGTTTCAGCTACGCTGCCCTAGGAGCAACTATGGGGGAAGTATGGCAGCTTGAGCACTATCCTCTTCTTCTGACTACTTTCCCTATCAGCAACATTCAATATGTTAGTTAATCTGTCTATTCATTGCAGTTGTCCCTTTCTCCCACTCCTTCTGTTTCAGGTGCCTTGCTGCTGCTCCAGTGACAACTGAACCTTATGTCCTGGCACACACATCCGCCGGCTGGCCAATCACGTTGTTGCAAAGGAAATTCAAGGGAGTCTCCTCAAGCCAAATCTCTATCTCTCTTATCTGCGCTTATCTCTTGGCTTTCACCTCTGACGTCGGCACACAAGTGGGCTGCTTCAAACACCACAAATGGCCTAAGGCCCGACTATACGCTGCACTTTGATCAGTGGTGACACACAATCTGGGTTGCCGCTGGCGCACATGTTTGTTCGGTCAATTTCTCTGCTCTGCTCCGTGCGCACTGGCTGTTTTGGACTACCTACTGCGCTGTGTCTCGCCTCTAGAGTGCTACAGGATTGGGTGGAGCATCCCTTTTTTAAGGATCGCCTCTTCGCCCAGCCCTCTCCTCCGCGCTGTTTGTGCAGTTTAAGGCCCTCGAGGCGCGTTTTCACTGCACCCTGTGGACTAGAGGGGCTGGACTCTGTAGGTGTGCTAGGTGTGCTATTGTACCGTCCTTTATCTGGGGCTCAATTGCTAGCTCAATTGAAGGGCCTCAATCATTTTTGTGTGAATGAGAGAGCATGGTTTTTTCCTGTTTCTGCTCCTTCTGTCCTTTTAGTTTGGTGCCTCGATTAGGGTGGGCTAAATTTGAGTTGGATCCTTAATCAGGTGGTGTTGCACAGAATTTATTATTGTGGGTGATAAGTGCCACAATCCCGACCTGACCTTTTTTAAATTTCCAAACAAGATGTCTAGAACCCAATGTATCAAGTGTCTCCTCTGAGGTTTGAACTTGATCCTCTACCACTGCCCCAGGCAGTAACAACATGACATAAGGACACCCACATGTGGTGGATCCCACAGTAACATACAGGGGCCTGGAAACATCCATCTAGGGAAATTAGAACACTGGCCCCTAATGGTGATGTAGAAAAACTACACACAACTACATACAGGTGTTCAAAAGTGGAATTCATTTTAAGTTATTATTTTTACATATTGTAGCAACAGCTAAAAGAAAACACATACTTTCTCCATTTCCGTGGAGACTACATAAGCACACACATATCTTAAGTTTTTAGAATATGACAGAAAGACATGTCAAGGCATTTTAAAAGGATATTTTTTTCAAAATAGTGAAATAATATCGTACCGTGAAATGCATATTGTGATAATATTGTACTGAGAGTTTTTGATATCATAACATCCCTATCTATTTTTAATCAAGATTTTTTTTAATGTTGTTTAGTAGCAGCAGACTCTCCAGTCGACACTCCCTGGCACTGCCCTGTGCTGTGGGCAGCTCACGGCGGGCGTCCGGGCCTGACAGGCTGGCAGCCGCCGGACTCAGCCAACTGTGGCACACTTTAATTAAAGAGTGAAACCTGAGGCTGTAGAGCGGGTCCAGGACGAGGGGAGAGCTGGAGCCATAATCCCCTGAGCTCCACGCGACACAGGCTTAGGCCGGAAACATGCTCCCAAAGTGTGTGAGAGTCCATTCATACACCACCAGATCTGCATATGTGAGCTAAGCAAGAATACTTTAACAACTACTTATTCACCAAGTCTTCCACAAGAACCCCATCAGACCACACTTCATATATAATTTGTATTCAAACACCAATAAAAACCTTAACACGCACGCACGCACACACACACACGGCGCCTTACATGGAGGAAGCTGGGCCTGCTGGACGGGCTGCTCTCTGTGGGCCCCTCAGGACTCTGGTCTGGTTGTGGCTTGGATCTCCTGCTCTTCTGGTCAGTGCCTGTGGACACTGTGAGTCTGGTGTGGACTGGGGAGAGGACTGGAGACGGCAGAGAACAGGGGGAACACTCTGACACTGCAGCGGAGATCTGACACACACAGAACCAGATCATCAAACTAAGGAACCAAGGAAGAACCTTGTGTCATTAATATGACACAAGGTTCTTCCTTGTGTCATATTAATGACACAAGGCCTAGAACTAGTGCTAAATCCACCAGGCCCTCGTTATTCAGAGGAACCACCCAGACCCCTTTGTTCACAGCAGTGTAAACCTGCACATGAAGTTGTGATACACAAAAAACTCAAACAAACACTGAAATGAACAACAACACAGAATTTTAGATGCTAATTAAGAATTGTAATAGTGTTTGTTTCTGCCACTGTACATCAGACAATAGGAGATGATATAGTTATCTTGACATGTTTTGACGGAAAGCATCGTCACACAATGTGACGCATCTTAAGAGATGATATCAGTCATGTTGACCACGCGCCCCGCCGGCCGCTGGTGGTTGTTGGAGGAGTGCGTCCCATTCAGAGGGCGTTAGTGGCCAGTAAAACAGCGCTCTGAGCAGACAAGAACTCTATAAGCTTTTGCCTTTGGTTGGCGTGACGTTAAGACACGTCACACCAACCAAAGTGATTCCCTCTGAGGTGGAAATCGAAACATGTCAAGATAATTACTCATCTTATCTTATTACTTATCACATCTTTTCTATTGTCTGACATAGAAGAACAAAAAAATATTCCACTTAAGAAGACAAGCTGAATATTATTATAATTACAGCAGAATTAAGTAATATTTTCACCTTAGGCTGAGCAAAATAATATGTCTGTTTGTCGTAGCCCAACCGACCCGGTATGAAACTAGCCGACTGAAAAAAAAAAATATCAGCATTTTGTTGATAAAACGTCAAAATCTTTTATTTTTCAATTATTTCTATTAACTTTCTATTATTATATCTTTCATCCCAAAGGACTGATACTGCACCGCGCAATGCATGTGCGACCTCATATTCAGTCCTCCACATGCGTCTGTTACAAAGCAGAATGCGCATGGATGTCGTTATATTGTCTTTTACAAGTTGGTTTGCCTCTGTCAGCGCCACTGAAGTGTCCATAGTAATGTCACGCTCTAACACGGTGTGAAATTTGACTTACGCAATGCATTCTGGGATTGAAACACGCCCAGCAGCGTCATCACAACAAACATGGTGGTGCCCGTGTCCCCCGCATGTTCCCCCCGCTCGCCTTCGCTACCAAAAGAAAGGATAACGACGTACAAAAGGTCGATTGAAATATCTTAAAATCGTGAGATTTGGTCTCCCGATCGGGTTGATCGAGACGTTTTCCGTCATTGACCTCTGGACTGTTGAAGCCTGACCCCTGGACTGTTGAAGCCTGACCCCTGGACTGTTGAAGCCTGACCCCTGGTGGTCACTCCGAGTCCAAAAATGGCACATTTTTAATCTTTTTTTTTTGCCTTCAAAGTAAAAAAAAAAAAAAATAATTGCTGACTGACCCACTTGAAAAATGTTGACTTGGGTTACAGCAAACAGACAATTTATTTGGGGCAGCCTTATTAAATGTCTTTTTAAGTCCCTGAGGATTACATATGTGTCCGTTATCTCCCCCTGCTGTCTCTGAGCAGAGAACCAGCTTTTCAACATTCACCGATATGGACCCGAAGACAACTCGGCTGAGAAACCCTGAATTGTTTTTTATGTTTGGCAATGTGAATATGGTTATACTGTCTTACTATTTTATAGAAAAAAGTATGTATTTTTGCAAGGGGCCTGCAGGGGAAGCTCTATCACCAGAGTCAGAATTGTTATCATTTATTTTTGGAGCTACAGCCTCAAGTAGATCAACACAAAACTGTCTACGGGTGCTACGGGTGCACACCACATCCAAACTGGGACTAAACTAGGACTGAACCCAGAACTAAACCAGGACTAGAAGAGCACCAACGCAAGTCTATATCAAGACTAAACTGGGCTAAAACCAGGACCAAAACAGAGAGTGTAAACATCCATCCCAAGCCAGAACAATGTCAGTGTTGTACACATCCTTGTGTCACCAAAAGGTTCCTAGTCTGACTAGAAAGTACCTGTCCAAAGCAGGAGCTAAAAAAGTATGGCCTCAGTCGTAGTTTCTGCTCTACTCTGTGTGAACATGCATCACACAGGGACTGGAACTAAATAAAAAGTACCAGA